>NC_056737.1:1960333885-1960496385 GCF_019279795.1 Protopterus annectens
TATATATATATATATATATATATACATACACAGATATATGTATGTATAGATCTATATTCATATATATATATATATATATATATATATATATATATATATATATATGGGTCCCGGTAACTTTGTTGATTGGTACTATGGTCTACAGCTGTTTAATTGACACAGTTTGGTCAGTAAAACAGATGGTTGACGGGTGCACAGCATCGACAATCCTCAGGTAGGGGATATACCCTTTACCAGGATTGTGTGATCTCAGAGTTAGAATATATAATTAACAGGGGGAGTGTGGGGCACAGCCTATTTTAATTTTGCATGTGCCAAGATTATTTATTGGCACATGTGTAGTAGCCTGTCAACATGCATAATATTGATCAGTTTGTTAAATCATTAGGCACATTGACATAAATGTTATTTGATCAATTTAAGTAATTCTATATATATATATATATATATATATATATATATATATATATATATATATATACATACACACACACACACACACACACACACACAGAAATACTTCTATCACAAGGCTTTGTCCAGGTTTCCATTACTGGATATATTAGAAGAGGGTAGTTCAAACTGAATGCATTTGTTAAGCTGGTTAGCAAGATTTATTAGGTTTACATTTGTATTATTATACTGTTTGCAAAGCACTATAAACATACCTTACCAAGAATCCTTTCCTGGCCCATCTTAATTTTGATATATTCCACTTAAATATAACTCTGTTAGCAAGAAATAGCTACCATTTACATTCTATAATTTTCAGCAGGTTTACTCAATAAAATGCATATGTACAGACAATTCCCCTCTTGGAAACACTTGTTAATGCTGGGGTCAATTTATGTAATCTTCAGTGACAACAGATAGGAAAGTAAATTTATGGAATAACACGACATTATAGAATGCACAAGGCTTTTTTCCCAATGGCTAGATATACAATCCTATATATCTATACATGCATACATATACGGTTATAAATATATATAAATCGTTCTGATTTGCATTAATTTATTGATACATTTGTGATTTAAGCACCGCAAGCAAAAAGTGTATTCATACTTTTAAAACAGTTATAAAACAGGCCTTCTGGATTATGGAGCAGGGGTTAAACATTGCCCAAATTACTTTTCAATATATAGAAAATAGTATATAATACTAACTGTACCGAAGTATTTCTTGTGAGCTCAGACAAATCCTATAAATTCCTGCTGTTTTTGTATTCAGTTCTCTTTAACAAGTCAGTGTTTGAACCTATAGTCCTAAAGTCTTTTTTTTTCCTTTTTACTCATCTTTCTTGGGTTCTCTGAAATGGTGCCTTATTGCCATTGAATTTATTTTTATCAATTCACTTTCAATTATATATTTTATTGCTGGACATGGACTGTTTTCTTGCCACTCCAAATGAATAAAGGTACAAGGATTACATAAGAATTCACATATTTTTATATTTATAAAAAGTACCAGCCAGTTGTTACCTCTAAGTTTTAGTCTTTATTCTATACATTCCAATAATTTACATTATTTTTTCAAACTCTTTTATTACAATTATTTTGAGCCATGTTAAATGTTTTCATTAGTGCAATGCTCTCCTTACTCAAAAGCCTGACATAGAAATCTTGAGGTCCTTTTTTTCAGCCTACTCCTCTGGCCTTTGAGTGTCTGTGTATACACTTCCACTAGTTCAAAAATGAATATGCATTAATATGCTAATTTGGTATTACTGTCGCAATACTTAGCCTGTTTCACTTTTCCATTGCTTATCACTCTTGGAACCAGGCAGGGAGGGACAGGAGTGAAGGTCCATGGCCTATGTTTTTAATCCATTTTGCTCCCCCCACAGAGCCTCCCTTAATGAAGAATGTTTTATATCTATGTAGCTCTATTCCCATGTCTTCTGAATCTAGCCAGGCTTTTTTCATATACCACTGTCAGCATCTTTCTCAGGAAAATAATGTTAATCATACTTTTTTTTAATTCCTAAAGCTCCTTATATTGGTGTAAGTTATATTTAGACCTAATTATTTATTAGATTCTCCTCCCATTCATTTATGTTTATAAAAAGTGTATGTCTTTAATTTTTTTTCCTAAGCCCTTTTTATGGAATGTGCCATTACCTGTTCAGTTCAAGTTACAGGCCATCTCTGCCATACAACTTAAGTCAAGAAGAATCTCTAAGTTAACAGATGCTATTCCTTTAATCAAAAAAAAAATCCATGTAGGCACTAACTGCCAAATATAATTGTCAGGTAAGCTGTTTCTTGAGACAATCAGTACACTAGACAATATAGTAATACACCATGGCAATATGTGGGTAATTCTTAGTTTATTCATTACTGGGGACACTGTTTGGTCACAAGGACATAGCGATGGTATGATCCTTATAGATGTTTGTGATGCCTGTCCTGTTATCATCTAGCTTTGCTGCCCTTTGGCTATCCACAATTTTAGTCTGTATTCTGGAATATCTAGATTTTGTCAAGTTTCAGTGTACAGTAGCCCTTAAAAGAAAGCTCCATGCACAAAATAAAAATATGTATTTTCATCATATCTTGTTGCTTTATACAGTAGTAATGCACCAGACTGACTTTAACTGTCTGTTATTATATTTTAATTTGCTATACCACAAAATTGCTTTGATAACAAATGCCATAAAGAAATTGTATTTCAATCTGTTTCCACAATACATTTTGGGTATCCATAACATGAGACCACCGGAGTATAATAAATGAGATGCTATTTTCTGCATTTAACTACATGAGATTGCGAGGTGTTCTTGGCTTATCAGGCTGTCTCTGGAAGCTGTGTTGTTCTTTTCTGCTGTTTACCTTGACTTATGCTTTTGTAAGCTGTTAAAAAAGTAATTCATGGAATATTTAAGTATCCTCTCAGGTGTCAGTAGGATGTAACTATAGAAACACCTTGAGGTGTCAGTAGTCTTTAATGAGTTAGGGTGATTCAGAGATAATGTTAATGTTAATAACCTGATAATGAGGTCTTCTTTGTTGTTGACATAGTTGTCGCTAAATCTCATTTTCTCACAGTCATGTAAATTGATCTACCTGCATTAGGGCAGATTACAGGAGCAGTGAGGATCTTTTTGAATTCCAGGGCATACATTCATAGGTGTATACTAAGCTAATGGCCCTGGAGTCTTTACAAGCCTAGCCCATAGGAATACCCTGGCAACGTGCCACCTGATCTTAGTTTCTAGTGCCTCTATTGAGTGGAGCCACTGGAGTGATCCCCGGGATGAATTTTCTATTTCCCATCCACTCATCAAGGTTTCTCTTGAAGAGGGCCAGTGAGGTGCGCTGTTTGACATGTATGGGAAGTCTATTCCACAGCAGTCTCCGGGTTATGAATCTGCCCCTCCAGCACATTCTGTTGATTGTGGTAATGAGGTTGAGGTCTCTGGAGCATGTGGTGTGGAAGGATTGGGATTTCTTTAGATGTAGCATTTCTAACAGAGCTGGGTAAGACATGGCTTTATAAGTCAAGCAGAGATTGCCTCTAAGTAGGCAATATGAAACAGAATAGTTGGAGATTTTTTGAGTCTGTCTATACAGGACAAGTGTTTAAGGCCTATGGTTCTCTTTCTGAGGTACTTTTGCAGCCTCTCCAGTTGTTGCAGGTGTCTAGTGAGGTACATGCCAAATGGGGCATTGTACTCGATGATTGGCCTAATGACGGAAGAGTAGAGGGAGACAATGACCTCTTTCTTCCTGGATGCAAAACCCTTAGTAATGAGATGTGCCACATAGAAGGACTTTCTGACCACAGTGGCAGAGAGGTTGCTGTCAACCTGTGTTCCCAGATCTCTTATAATGCCTTCTGTGTTCAGGGGACTGCCATCAGTGAGGTAGTTCATGGGAACTGGGTTTTTCCCAAAGGGGATAACAACACAAATTTTGGCATTGAGCTTAAGGCCATGGTTCTGACACCAGTCATTGGTCTCAGTGAGGCCTTTCTGTAGGATGTCAACATCACTTGGGGAGTTAATAATGGCTCTCAACTTGCAGTCATCTGCAAACTTTGTCAGCCAGAGTCCTTTTGTGTTGGACTGGACTTCTGAGAAGTAGATACCAAACAGGAGAAGACCCAGGACTGATCCCTGTGGGACTTCACCCATGACTGATTGGCAGTCTGACTTGGAGTCAGCTACTTTCACACTGTGGGTTCTATCTGTGAGCTAGTTTGCCACCCATATAGTGATATAGGGGTTGATGCCTATCTTAGTGAGATTTTCTATGATTCCTGAGTGGGGAATGGTATCAAAGGCCTTGGCTAGATCAAGGTAGGCTGTATGAACCACCTTGCCTTCATCCACAGCTTTGGTGACTGATTCAGAGAAGTCGACCAAGTTGAACAGGCTTGATCTACCATTCACAAAACCAAACTGTGTGGGATCCAGAGTTTGGAGATTCCCTATATCCTTGTTTATTAGGTCCATGATGATGTGTTCCATAGGTTTGTATATCAGATTTGTCAGGCTAATGGGGTGATAGTTCCCAGGGTCTGTAGTCATTCCTCCTTTGTGGAGAGGGATGACTATAGCAGTGTGCCATTCATTAGGGACAAAGCCTGAGGCGAGACTGTGGTTGAACAAGGCACAAAGGTGAGGTGCCAGTTCACTCTGTAGTTCATGTAGAACACAGCCAGGGATATTGTCAGGTCCCATAGAAGCTGTATTCTTGGCCTTGGACAGTGCTGTTTTAACCTATGCAGCAGTAATACTGGGTGCCTGGCAATCTACTAGTATTGTGATTGATTCTTTGGGGGGGGAGCTGGCAATGAATCTGTTGGCCAGTATATTGGCAGTATCTGTTGGCATGGTATAGGAGTTACCATTGTGTAGTAGCTCAGAGCAAATCTGGGTATTGCCGTGGAGGTTCTTTACATAAGTATAGAAGGCCTTGTGGTTGTCTTTACTATCTGCTGGAATTCTGTTTTCATAGCTAGCTTTAGAGGATTTGATGAGGGATCTCAACTTTTTGTTGAGGCTGATAAGGGAGTTTTTCCAATCTTGGGATTTCACCTTATTCTGCATCAGTTCCCTCCTTCTGTTGTAGAGTTTGTTTATGGCAGGGGACCACCAGATTGGCTTCCTTTTTTTGGAGGAAAGCATCTTGGTTCTATTGGGTATGGCGAGATCCATGCATTTGTGTACATGTTCGTACAGTGCATTGGTGTATGATTTGGTGGTCATGCAACTATTCTCCATTTGCATGGGTGGCATGAAGTGAGCCACTTCTGTTCTTAGGAGCCCAAAGTTAGCTTTGGAGAAGTTTTACATGGTGATTACCTTTGCGGGGGGATGTGGCTTTCCAAGGTGATTAGTTTGTGGTCGGATCTAACCAGGGAGGAGTTTACTATTGCTGTAGAGCAACAGTTACCAATGTTAGTAATGATCAGGTCAAGGATGTTGTTACCTCTAGTGGGGGTACAAATGAGCTGGTCCAGGGCATTGGAATTAATGAATTTCAGGAAACGTTGGGCAAGTGTATTGGTATATGAGTAGTTTTCCCAGATAATGGAAGGGTAGTTGAAGTTGCCCAGTATGAGTGTGTTAGGTTGGACCCTAATATTCTCCAGGGTACTTAGGAACATGGAGTGAGTGTCTTGGGACATGGTTGGGGACCTGTAACAAGCTACGACCTGAATCGTTGTCTTACCCAATGTTAGCTGCACCTGAAGTATCTCTGATGCAATATGTTGGGCTACCAGTCTGGTGGTTTGTGCATCCTTTATGAATATGGAAATACCACCACCTTTGGAGTTTCGGTCCAAGTTCTGGGGCCAAAAGGTGTGGAATGAGTTATAGCCTGGTAGTGCAGAGGTGCTTTCTGCTCCCTTGAACCAGGTCTCTGTTACAGCACAAATGTCGATGTTCTCCATTTTGAGGAGTGCTTCAAGCAAGTGCATTTTGAGATTTAGACTTCCAGCATTGAGCCAGTTTGGATTTGTGAAGGGCCGATCTTGTCTCCTGAACCTGATTGACTTCTTCAAATCAGTCTCCAGAGCCGTACACGAGGGTAAGGCAGTACACACAGCCTATCTGGACCTTGCCAAGGCCATTGACACCATCCCCCACTCTGGAATCATAGATAAACTTACTAAGCTGGGCATTAATTCCTATGTCACTCAATGGTTTGCCAACTGGCTTACTGAGAGAACCCACACTGTAAAAGTAGCTGACTCCAAATCCAGCTCCAGACAAGTGACAAGTGGAGTACCTCAGGGTTCAGTCCTGGGACCTTTCTTGTTTGGCATCTACTTCTCTGAAGTACAGGCCAACACTAAGGGACTCTGGCTAAGAAAGTTCACAGATGACTGCAAACTGGGAGCCATTATTGAATCCCCAAATGATGTGGATACTCTACAAAAGGGCCTTACAGAAACAGATGCTTAGTGCCAGAGCCATGGGCTCAAGCTCAATGCCAAGAAATGTATAGTTATCCCCTTTGGGAAAAAACATGTACCCGTTAATTACCACATAGGTGGCAGTACACTAAACACCAAAAGTGTGATAAGAGACTTAGGGACACAGGTGGACAGCGGTCTCACCTTCAATAACCACATCACCACAACAGTCAGGAAATCCTTCTATGTGGTGCACCTCATCCCTAAGGGCTTTTCATCAAGAAAAAAGGAGGTCATTGTTCCACTGTACTCATCCCTCATTAGACCCATTATAGAATACAACACCCCATTTGGTATGTACCTCTCATGACATCTGCAACAACTGGAAAGGCCACAGAAATACCTCACTAAATGAATCACTGGCCTAAAGCAGATGCCCTATGCTGACGACCTTAAAAAACTTCAGCTATACTCTGTCGCATATCGTCTACTCCAAGGCGATCTCTGCTTAACATACAAGGCCATGTCAAATCCAGAGCTGTTGGACATGCTACACTTAAAGAAATCCCAATCCCTCAGAGCCACACGCTCCAGGGATCTAAACCTTGTCATCACAATAAACCAAACATGCTGGAGGGATAGGTTCCTGACTCAGAGACTCCCCAGACTCTGGAATATACTGCCCATACATGTCAAGCAGAGCACCTCTTTGGCCCGCTTCAAAATGAACCTTGATGATTGGATGGGAGAAATGAAATTCACCCCGGGGATCACATCAGTCACCCTGATAAACAGGGGTCAAGGAAGTAAATAGTGTGGGAAGAAATAGCCAGGGAATTGTTATGGCTAGGCTTGTATAGGCCCTAGGGCTGATAGCCTAGTACCAACCTATGAACCTATGAACCTATGACCCTCAGATTGCATTTGTTTGTAGCTGTTATGGTGGTAATTTGGTCTTTGGAACACTACCTAAAAAAGGCACTATAGGGGTGGCAAGAGCCTTGGCCAGTATCTGGTAGCCCAGGGGTGACAGATGCAGGCCATCTCACGCAAAGCATAGAGGTCTGTCAATCATGTCATCCCAGGCAGACAGATACTGGATCCCCTTAGAGTGACACCAGAAACTTAGCCAATTGTTGAAATCAATCATTTTCTGCTTGTACTGTGGTATAATTCTGGGTGATGGTAGGATGCTGCTCAGGGCTAGGGTCATACCCACCTGAGCTACATAATCCGAGTGCTCCTCCATGTCTCTTTTCATGTAGTCCTGGGAGGTACGTCTCAAGTCATTCACACCACATGTACAATGACAGAGTCATATTTGTACCTGCTGTTGAGGGACCTGAGTTCCTGTGTTAAATGATAGATCCTGGCACCTGACAGGCAGCTAACTGTTACTTTCTCCTTATTCAACCTAGTGAGTGGGACATCAGTGTACCTCACTATCAAGTCACCTATGACTAGTGTGCTGGGCATGCTGTTTTGCCTTAGGGGCTTTGGTTGAGTGGCACACTGTTTAGGAGAGTTATGTGTCTCGTGATTAGTGTTGTGTTGTGGTGATCAAGTGCATTTCTGCCTTGGAGGTCTCTGCTGTTTGGGTAGATTTTTATTGAGAGCCTCTGTGAAGGTGGGTGTGTGGTTTGTGTTTTTATGTGAAGGCAGTGCTGGTGTGTGTTCTGGAGGGCCATGTGGTGTGGTGACAGTGTTGACCTTCTCCTCTTGACCAGTTATTCCAGTCTTGGCTGGAGAGTGCGTGGCTTCCAATTTGGATATATAAGTGCAGCTCTCGCAAGTCTGAGTGTTGGGAGGTAAGAGGAGAGGGTTGCCGGTGTACATGAGGCAGTTGCTATATTGCCTCAGGATGCCCAAGTTTACCAGGTTAACAGGAGAAAGCACAGGGAACTGACATTTAGCCATGCCTGGAGGAGTGGGCATTAATAATAAGTACTGAAGCTGTTTCCTTGTAGAACATTTAGTGCTGGTAGCACTTTTGTGTGCTACAATAATTGCTACAAGTAGTCTGGTATGGTAAAGTGCTAGACTAATAAGCTAGTAAAAGTACAGGAGAGTAAAGAATGAGCAAATCTAAGGGAAAAACTGAAGAGCAGACTTTGGCACCTCTCAGAAGCTTACAAACAGTGCTGGATATAGCAAATCTGTATTTGGCCTAGACTAGTTACAGGAAAGGCATGAAACAAGCACACCGCGGACTTTAAAACCAGAAAGTTGATAGAGATGGAAACATTCCCAAATGGCCAATAAACTACAACTTCTGGGCCACAAACCACTCCGCTTGTGGTAGCTATGCTACCTAGTGATTATCACTCCCACTGATAAGCTAGATGGCTTCCCTACAACACAGAAAGGCTTGGGGGGGGGCTCAGAAGCTTACATACAGTCCTGGATACAGCAAATCTGTATCTGGACTAGACTAGTTACAGGAAAGGTGGGAAAAGCGCAAACGTGGGCTTTTAGACCAGAAAGTTGAAGAAGATGGAAAAAACTGCCCAAACAGCTAATAAACTACAATTTCTGGACCAGAAACTGCTCCTCTTGTGGTAGATAGGCTACCTAGTGCTTACCACTCCCACTGATAAGCTAGAAGGCTTCCGTCAACACAGAAAGGCTTGGGGGCCCAGAAGCCTACAAACAGTCCAGGATACAGCAAATCTATATCTGGACTAGACTAGTTATAGGAAAGGTGGGAAATAAGTGCAAATGCAGGCTTTTAAGCCAGAAAGTTGAAGGAGATGAAAAAAAGTGCTCAAACAGCCAATAAACTACAATTTCTGGGCCAGAAACTACTTATCTTGTGGTAGATAGGCTACCTAGTGCTTACCACTCCCACTGATAAGCTAGTAGGCTTCCCTCAACACAGAAAGGCTTCAGGGGCTCAGAAGCTAACATACAGTCTTGGATACAGCAAGTCTGTATCTGAACTAGACAAGTTACAGCAAAAGAGGGAAAAGCAGAAACATGGGCTGTTAGACCAGAAAGTTGAAGGAGATAGAAAAAACTGCCCAAACAGTCAATAAACTGTACTTTCTGGGCCACTCCCACTGATAAGCTATTAGGCTTCCCTGAACACAGAAAGGCTTGGGAGCTCAGAAGCTTACAAACAGTCCAGGATACAGCAAAACTGTATCTGGACTAGACTAGCTACAGGAAAGGCAGGAAACAAGCACAAACATGAGCTTTTAGACCAAAAAGTAGAAAGAGATGGAGAAACTGTCCAAACGGCCAATGAACTACAATTTCTGGGCCAGAAACCACACTTGTGGTAGATAGGCTACATAGGTGCTTACCACTTCCACTGATAAGCTAGAAGGCTTCCCTCCAACACAGAAAGGCTTGGGGGGCTTAGAAGCTTACAAACAGTCCTGAACATATCAAATCTGTAACTGGACTAGACTAATTACAGGAAAGGCAGGAAACAAGCTTATAGTTATTATTTTTTATTTTTATTTTTTACAGAAAAGCAGCTAAAACAGCACTAAAAAAAATTCAAGTGCAGTGCAAGCTGGCACACTTGAGTGTGTAGCAATATTGAAGCAATTTATTCAAACTGTATTCTGAATTGAGTTCAGTTATTGCTTAATTCAACCCTGAACAGTTAAAAAGTGCCAAAAATATAATTATCAGCTGTGAAGCACAGTCAGTCAAAACACAAAGTAAAGTGGAAAGAGAGAAAGGAGAAACAGAAGATAATTCAAGGTTAAGGGCCTAAGTGGGTTGACCTACTTACTCAAATGTTCTCCCTGTATTAGGTAGAAAGAGCTAATGATACTAGACTGGGAGAGAGCTGAACAGATGGGACTGGTATGAGCATCTGAAATCAAAATATGATTTCACTGTACTTGGTTGAGTGAGCAAATGAACTGGACCCTGGAGAAGTGTTCAAAACACAAATTTACAGGAGGGGCAGGCAATTCCAAAGCCACCAAGATTAATACCACAACAAGAACAGGGAGGGACAGCGTGAAACTAACTGCAGAGAGATCACAATATTCAGTGAAGGAAATAAATACACAGAAAAATAAAATGCAGTACTATCTTTAACACAATAGTCAATGAAACAAATAAGCAGAAAAAATAAAATGCAGTACTATCTTATAACACTGCAAGTTTGTACTTATCTCGGATTGTAATAAAGTTGATGTAGGTATATAACAGCTAACTAAACAGCTCAAATATTCAGCAGAAATAAATTCAGAGATAAGTGACTAAGACTTATAAGCATAGAGAAACCCTCTAGGCAAAGAGTTCAACACTGAATATCAATGAAGTGAGAATAATAAACCCCCACATACTGCAGAGAGACAGAGAGATCACAATATTCAGTGAAGCCAATAAATACTCAGAAAAATAAAATGCAGTGCTATCTTTAACACAATATTCAATTAAACAAATAAATAAGCAGAAAAATAAAATGCACTACTATCTTATAACACTGCAAGTTTGTACTTATCTCAGCTTATAATAAAGTTGATGTAGGTATATAACAGCTAACCAAACAGCTCAAATATTCAGCTATTCAGCAGAAATAAATTCAGAGATAAGTGACTAAAACTTATAAGAACAGAGAAAACATGTAGGCTAACATCAATGAAGTGAGAAAAACAACCCCCACTTACTGCAGAGGGACAGAGAGATCACAATATTCAGTGAAGCTAATAAATACACAGAAATATAAAATGCAGTACTATCTTTAACACAATATTCAATGACACAAATAAAAGAAAAATAAAATGCAGTACTATCTTATAACACTGCACGTTTGTTCTTATCGCAGCTTGTAATAAAGTTGATATAGGTATATAACAGCTAACCAAACAGCTCAAATATTCAGCTATTCAGCAGAGATAACTGACTAAGGCTTATAAGCAGAGAGAAACCCTCTAGGGTAAGAGTTCAACACTGAATATCAATGAAGTGAGAATAATAACCCCCACTTACTGCAGAGAGACAGAGAGATCACAATATTCAGTGAAGCAAATGAATACACAATGAAGTGAGAATAATAACCCCCCACATACTGCAGAGAGAGAGATCACAATATTCAATGAAACAAATAAATAAGCAGAAAAAATAAAATGCAGTACTATCTTATAACACTGCAAGTTTGTACTTATCTTAGCTTGTAATAAAGTTGATGTAGGTATATAACAGCTAACCAGACAGCTCAAATATTCAACTATTCAGCAGAAGTAAATTCAGAGATAACTGACTAAGACTTATAAGCACAGAGAAACCCCCAAGGCTAAGAGTTCAACACTGAATATCAATGAAGTGAGAATAATAACCCCCACTTACTGCAGAGAGACAGAGATATCACAATATTCAGTGAAGCAAATGAATACACAGAAAAATAAAATGCAGTACTATCTTTAACACAATATTCAATTAAACAAATAAATAAGCAAAAAAAAATAAAATGCAGTACTATCTTATAACACTGCAAGTTTGTACTTATCTCAGCTTGTAATAAATTTGATAGAGGTATATAACAGCTAACCAACAGCTCAAATATTCAGCTATTCAGCAGAATGTTTCAACAAGATACTGTAAGCAAGTATCTTCATGCCTCTGAACATTCTTTTATTTACATATGGACTTTTTGTTTTAAAGCATTAGTTAACAAAAGTACTTTAATAGCTCCACCAACCACTGACATCTAATGGGTGCACCTTCTTATGTCCTGCACTAATATCAAAGAGACAGCAGGATATAATAATGTAACTGTTGGGGCAAGAAGAAACTAGTCCTTAACATGGCTGTGCAATGAACTGAAAAGCAACCTCTTAGATTAAGAGTTTATAAAAAATACTTGCTTTAGCTAAATTCCTAATTTAACTGATTAGCAATATATTTATTTGTTATTTGTTAACTGTTTTGTAAACAGAGCTGGTCTATCAACCCAAACATCAGTGACATATAAGATATGTACAAAGTAATTTGTCTAATTGTCTCACAATATATTATATCATTACTCCATATAAATGTTTCCTATAGGTGCTTTCATAGATTCATATATTGTTACTAGGCAAATGGCTCAGGGGGCCTTCTAAGCCTAGACAAGTTTTCCCAAAAGAATAATGATGTCCTGTATCCAAATAGGAAAGTGAGGGCCAGGCATGTATAAGCTACCTCTATCCATATGGGACATGGGTGACAGGCCCAATGTAAATTTCATATTCCCCACCCACTTGTCTAGGTTGCACTTAAACTGGGTAATAGGCAAACTCAGTTTTATATAGATGGGAAGACAGTTACAAAGAAGGGTCAGTCTCTGGGACACATATCTGTCTCTCCAGCAAGTTTTCTTTAAGTCACAGACAAAACTTACATCCCTAGACCATGTATTTCAAGTACTATTTGACTTACAAATATGCAGGAGATTCATACGTGTGGGGTCTGCTGATGCCTTGTAAGCCAGGCACAGATCACTCTTCAGCAATCTATAGGAGACTGAGTAGATGGAAAGGGGTTTACGGCACTCTGCATAAGGCAGGTTTGTTACTCCTTGCATTCTTTTTGTAAGCAACCTCTGAGGTCACTCTAATTACTGCATATGCCTGATCAGGTACATACTGAAGGGAGCATTGTACTCTATGATTGATCTCATAAGGGCAGAGTACAGTGGGATAGTGACCTCTTTCGACCTAGATGCCATGGCCTTGTATATAAGTTGCGCAACATAAAAGGATCTCCTCACCATTGTGGATGCATGGTGGTCGAAGGTAGGGCTACTGTCAGTGTGCATACCCAAATCCCTGACCACTTGGTCAACACTTAGAGGTGTATTATCAACATGAAAATTAGCTGGGATGGTTGACTTCCCAAAGGATACAATTACGCATTTCTTAGCACTGAGTTTAAGACCATGGCTTTGACACCATTTGTTAGTCATAGATAGTTTCTGCAGGAAAGTCGATAATAACCCCCACCTTGCAATCATCTGCAAACCTAGTCAGCCATAAGCTTTCAGAATCTGCTTCCTATTTCAGAGAAATAGATGCCAAGAATGAGCTGGCTCAGTACCGAGCCTGGAGGATGCCTTTAGTGATGTGCCTCTTGATGGAGGTGGTCTCACCTATTTTCTCTAAGGACATCACTTTAAATAGGTCTTTAGCTAATTAGGTCATTGTCAAACTAACAAGCTGAAATAAAATAAATTGAATTATTTTCTGTCTTTAGCCTATTTCTATTCTGCTTGCCTTTCTAACCTCTTGACAGAGATACAGATTCATGGGTTAATTTCCTACATTCCATTAGTCTTGGATCTATTATACAGTGTGGTTTCTACGCTGGACTCAGTCTCTCAAGTTTTCTTCTGACTCCAGATACTAAACAAAGAGTTTCTGTCCTGCACTATTTTCTTCAGCCCGACAAATAGGTTACTCCAGACTAATCACTCCTTGTTTCACAAGCTAACATCTACATTTTCTCAAGTACCTGTTCTATTGCTTCTCGGAATATCTTCACAATCACCAACAAACTATCAACATCTGCTTCTCATAAGGTAATGCCAAACGAGGTGCTGCTTAACTCAACTCAATTTTTATTATATTGCTTTAAAACAAATTAGGTTACAAAATAGTTGACATTCAAGCAACCAAATGTTAAACAAAAAGTACATAAAATAATTGTGTTCCCCATGGTACTCTTACTGTACTGTCTCTCTCACTCCACTACCTCATTTTACAAATACAAAGACAAACTCATAACATTTCTCTGAAAGGCTTCCTGCTAAAATACAAAAGTCAGTCCCATTCCAGCTCAGTGACAAGAACAGGTGAACTCCTGACTATGCCAAAGATGACCCATATTTCCTTAGCAGCCTTTGCCAACTCATCCATCTCTGAGGCATGCATTACTACTTGCCCCCTGATGAATAGCCAGCCCAGAAAAGCCCCAGATGAACACTTCAAGCACAAAATGTTGTACTCAGTGGGCTGAAAAAACAAGAAATATGGCACCACAATTGCAGAGAGCACAGCAGGTATGTAGAATTACACATTTGAAATAAGACTAAACATAGCATATCTTGCATGTCACCTTCCAGCTAATAGTAGGAATGATTAAGGTGTAAATAAATATAACTTAAAATCCATCACCCGTTCTGTAAAATGATAAGGGGTCATTTCTACTTACAGGTCCTTGTCTGTATAACTCTTACCTTCCAAACAGTCATTAAAGTTGAGTACAACTAGCTTTGTCAAGTTATATACAGCTGACAACTATTATTCCTTTTATTTTTTTTTGCACGGCTACCTGTAAACAAATGTTATAGAAATTAATAGGTTAAGAGACACTATCATTTTAATATGCATATGATGACAACAAACCAAAACCTGCACTAACGAGTGTGGAAAATGCACTTTGAAACCATCTATGGCTCAGCTATTTTATTTATGCAACTGAGTCCTATTTCCCTGCTGAAGGAAAGACAAACAAAGATATGCTAAAAGACAAGTTAAATTCAGTTTAAAACAGTTTCTGTTTCTTTATATTCTAAACAGGGAAAATTAACTAACATAACTTTTGACATGCATAAGACATAAAATTCACATACTTCAGACTTCATAAATATTAACATTGAGAACTTGCAAGTTTTCAGAAATGCTTATGAACATAATTGATGAATCATCCATCTTGTTAAAATACATGGAAGACCCATTCAGCTGATGAAGCACAATGAGAACTGAACTCATTCTAAAACTGAAAAAGCTTTGTTAACCTTGTGCTGGCCTAAGAGAATGAAACTGCATCTAAATGGACCGCTAATAATTTCAGATCAAACAGTATATATCTTTCAAAAATAACTGAAACCATAAGCATGGATATTCAACGTTGCCAAAATGAAACAGGAAAAATGATTTCTCTATTCTTCTCCTCATATCAGATAATCATAATAACTAATTTAATTCCTTATAATATGAGCACAAAGGCAACTGTAAGTGCTGTTACTAAGAACAAGTGTAAGACAAATTAGGGCAGAAATTCGATAATTAGAGACATGGAAGAAAAGCAATATGCAAAGAGATGTGATGCTACCGACTTTGTGAAGATTTCTCTGTACTAAATGTTGACTTTAATTTAAAAAAATATGTGCTTTAGGTCAAAGATGGTACAGTTATTGATCACAATGTAAGAAATTTCCACTGCAGACCTAAAGATTATTCCTAAACTATTAGCAATTATAAACTTAATGAAACATGAAGAAATATTTTATGTTTCCTACGCACATAAAACTAAGTATATTATTGCACTGAAAGTGCCATCATTTGATTTATCAACATTTATTCCAACCACAGTACAAAAATGAATGCAACAGATTTACTGTTCTGTATTACCTATTAATATTTATATAATGGTTATCAGATTTGGTTTTCTGATACCTCTGCTTATCTACTACATTGGGCAGACTATCTTCGTTCTAGTTTCATACTGATTGTACCATTTACTGCCAATCTATACATTTCTGCCTTTGGAGCTATAGCTATGGTAGGTATGGGCAGATGAAGGTGTGCACTATTCCTTAAGGACTGTACATGGTCTCTGCAAGTGGAATTTAAGGCCCAGTCCTTTACCTTCCTTTTCTAGTTGTTAACTTGTTTTCCATTGTCTGCTGGCCTTCCCAGCATATTCCTGTCTCTGTCTGAAAACCCCAATCTCGTCTTACCTTCAACCTGCACTTAGCACCCACATTTAATCAGCCTCCAATTCCTTACTTCCATCTGATCCAGTCATTTTTCCCTCCTCACATGCAGCAATTTCACCTGTTCTTCCTCCCTTGGGCAGCTCTACCCTTAGTTCACTCAGTCTCTTAATTACTTGAAGAACCAGTCATACATCTTCTCTTGAAACCATGGGACTCAATGTAAACTTTTGTATCTCTAACTGGTTTCCCTTCTGTTATCTATAACATTTGCTTAACCCTTCACATTGTCTGAGTTATTACCGTGTTACTGTTTTAAAACTATTTCATGCTGGCATTCCCACTTTACCATCTAGGCTTTCTGGCCTCATATGGTATGACAGACATTAACTTCTAAACCTTTCCCCCAGTGCAGGTTAACAGATCTCCGACTTACTCAACCCTACTTCCCACAGGAGTTAAAGTTTAAATTCCTGAGGCCAAGCTACTGTTTAGAGCCCATCCATCCATCCACAAAGAAAGACTTGGTTTGCCATTGACATATCCACCTCAGTCCTGACCCACCTACAAACTCTAACCTCAGACTATATCAGTTCCCATTTGATTAGGTGTGGCTCAATGTTAAAGGCCTTAAACTGCTTCATGTCACTTCTAGAAATATTGCTGTTAAATTACTCAAGTTTGAATCTTTGTTAATACTGTACACTTCTGAAAGCTGTGCAGTATCTGAAACTTGTTTGAATCCTTCCATTTTTAACCATGAGGTTTATGTCCCTTATTACACCCCTCTGACAGTTGATAGGCTATACTAAAGATGTGTGGATATATTTCTGTATGTAAAGGACTTATTTCAGGACTTAGAACTCACAATTCAATTCCACACTTCAAACCTCTCATACAGACAATTTAAACATATTCTACTCCAGGAAGCAAAAAAATCTGGTCACTAGTTGCGCCAATGTTAAGCACGGGTGTACTACAAGTACTCACTTGTAACACTTCCCTGTTCATATTAGCAAGTGCCCTATTGCTTACCACCTTGATTCTTGTGCACTACAGGTAACTTAGCAATCCCTCACAAAACCTGACCTGAACTCTCAAAAAAGTCCTGAACACTGCCTAAACCTAAAATCCCCTTCTCCTCCCTAACACTAACTCTGAGCTAACTTCCGATCATTTCTGAAACGTAAAATCTCCCACCTCTTCCTAATCCTAATTCTGAGCAAATTCACAGTTGCTGTCTAAACCTAAGATCCCTCTCCCCTCCCTAAACCTGAAGTCCTCACCATTTCCCTTCCCACTTACAGTTCTGTGGCGAGACCTTGATGGCACCTGGCCATTGTAGCAGCTGCATTTCTGAGCCCAAGTTAGGGCTTGAGCAGCTCCTTGGGCAGGTGGGCAGATGTGGAAACAAACATTCAAGCCCCTGGCTGCAAGTTTCTGTATTTCGAACAGTTGGCACTCAAGCGGCTGAAACGGTCCCATCAAGCACTTCTGTTCCTCTAATGGCTCAGATAAGTTCATCTTATGGATGTACACAATATCAAGCATGGGGATAATATCATCTCTTGAACTTGAAAGCAACTTTGACACCTTGTAATATTTATTTATTTACTTATAATTTGTGAGTCAGGTTGGTGAACTGGTCAAAGAAATCTTTTCAGTCAGAGAACGAGCCAAAGACAAGACAGCAAAACAATCATGGAAATTTAAATACAGTATATTTATAGGTTCATAGTTTCATAGTAGGTTACTAGGCTATTCGCCCTAGGGCCATTAAAAACCTAGCCATGTTATGCCTTTGTTCCCATGTTGGCCAAGTTGTATGTTCTATATTTGCAGCATGAGTCTATGATCAGCACCGACTGCCCTTATCCAAGAATGGACATAGTTGACAACCTTGGGGTAAATGTACGGTCTCCCATCCAGTGATTTAAGTTACACTTAAATAGGGTCATTGAAGAGCTCTTTTTTACATGAAATGGGAGTTTGTTCCAGAGCAGTGGTAATCTCTGGGAGACATATCTATCTCTCCAGCATGTCCTGTTAATGTCACAGGCTAGGTTTAAGATCCCCAGAGTGAGTGAATCTTGTCCCATTTGACTTTCAGATGTTCAGCATTTCCATTAGGGCAGGGTCCAAGACTGCTCTGTAGGCCAGGCACAATTCACCTCTCAGCAGCCTATAAGATACAGAGTACAGTGACAGGACCATTAGTTTGCCCATGTAGGTCATGTGTTGAACGGCCTGAATTTTCTTGATGAGAAACCTCTGAGGCCTCTCCAGCTGCTGCAGGTGTCTAGTGAGGTACATACAGAAGGGGGCATTGCACTCTAATAGTGGTCTGATGAGGGATGAGTACACGGGCATTATAACATCCTTAGCTCTGGATGCAATGCCCTTACTTATGAGATGAGTTAAATAGAAGGCCTTCATACCACTTGGACACATGGTGATCAAAGTTAAAGTTGCTATCAATCTCTGTTCACCACAGGCTTTGAGCTAAGGGGGGTACTGTTAATACTGTAATTTGCAGGGTCTTCCCTTTGCTGAAAGGGATGATAATGCATTTTTTGCATTTAGTTTAAGTCCATGGCTTTGGCACCAATCATTTTTCTGTGTATGCCCTTTTTGTAGTATGTCAACATTGTTGGGGACTTAATGATTGCACCTAGTTTGCAGTCATCTGCACACTTGGTAACCCACAGGCCATCTATTTTCATCTGGACTTCTGAGAAATAGGTTCCAAACAGTAAGGGGCCCAGCACAGATCCTTGTGGTACACCACTGGTAACTAGTCTGCTGGTAGAGGTGGATTCCCCTACTTTGACTGTATGCATTCTTTTGGTGAGCCATTTGGCTACCCATCAAGTGACATATGGGTTAATTCTCAGTTTTAATTTCTCCAAATATTTTAGGTTTCTAATACTATGATGGGAATGGACGATTAAAGTTCATGAAATTAGTATTGTTTCAATCTTTGATGTCAGCCAAAAGTGCTGTTTGTAGCACTCCCACTGTGCCCAGTAATGACTCCTTCTGCAATTGGTATGGGGTTACATGGATCGGTAACATATCTAAATACGATTGTAGATTCTTTTTTATAAGACCCATTGCTCCAACTACTATTGGAACTATCTGGGTATCTTTCTTCCACATTTCTCTCTTTTCTGCCTGCAGATCTTGATATCTTATGACTTTGCGTCTTTCTTACGCAAGACACTGTTGTCACTGGGTGTAACAATTTCAATGATGAATGCTACTTTTGTCTTCTTTTCTTGGACCACTATATCCAGTTTTCTAGCATCTATCTTTTGAACTGTTGGTAATGTGTGATCCCATTTGATATAAACTTCATAATTTTCTATGATACTTTGTGGTTCATTTTTCCCATGTTTTTCAGCCACTTCAATACCATAACGTTTGCACAATACCTACTGCAACAGTCTTGCCACATTATTATGCCTTTCAATGTACCTTCTGCCATTAGTATGTTGCAACCAGCAAAGAGGTGTGCAACTGCTTCCAATTTGTTTTTACAAAATCTTTGTCTGTTTCTCCCACATATTCACTGGACTTTGTAAACCAGAGTGTAAGTAGCCCACTATCTTGGGCTGCCAATATTAGCATTTCATCTCTTGGTTTGAATTTGCCTCTCCCTAACCATTCCTGTGTTCATTCCTGATCAACATGAGATTCTTCCAGAAGTTTTCTATACTTGCAATTATATTTATGCTTTTTCCACATATCTTGCCTTCTCATCTGGTCCTTCACCTTATATTCTTTCTTTTGTTTTTTGGCATATTCAGTTGCTGCCTGATTTTTATCTATGTCTGGTTTGATTTCCATTCCTGCTTAATGCCGATATGCTTCTGCTAAATTAAGCAGAAAAGGAAGATTTATTCTCCTCATGTTTCAAAACTGTCACTACATTTGGGTCTTGTGAGGTCAGCAGATATGTGTGGAGTCTCACGACTGCAGATCTATACATGTAATCAATTTCAAGGAGGCCTATCCCTACCATCATGGAAGTATCGAACAGAGAAAACTATAAAGCAATTAAGACAAGAAGTGAACTCTTAGAAGACTATAGAAGAGGGAATAGATCAACAAAAATACTAAGAAAGATAGATGTGATTAAAGCAATACAGAGTACTAGAACAGCGCAGCATCTATCATGCACTATTGCAAATAACAAACTAAAACTCTCAGCACAAGCATAAAAACTTAGAAGATACACAGATACATATAAAGGAAAAGTACAAAATAAGCAATTTATTGATGACTCAAAAAAGTTTTATAGAGAACTGGGATATAAGGTAAAAGGAAGTGAAAGACCGCCAAAAAAAGAGGAAGTAGATGCATTTTGGAGAAGTATCTATGAAGATCCTGTGAAACATAACAAAGATGTTAAATGGATTGAAGAAGTAAAATAAAGAATAAGAAGAGCCAAAGAAATTGAGACAAAGTTAAGAAAAGCCTCTAACTGGAAAACCCCAGGCCCAGATACAGTACCTAACTTTTGGTTAAAAGTATTAACATCTTTGCACGAGGATTTAACCATGAGTAAGAACTACCTATATGCACACCCCAAACAGACACCAACCTGGCTAACAACAGGCAAAACAATGCTCCTTCTTAAGGGTGAACCTGCAAGCTACCCTAAAAAGTATAGACCAATAACTTGCCTTCCAATGACATATAAACTATACACAAGAATTGATGCTGACAGAGTTTATAGGCATTTAGAAGAAAACTCAATTTTGGCAGTAGAACAAAAGAGCAATAAAAGAAAGTCATATGGAACAAAGGATCATTTGTTGTTAAATAAAGTCATACTGGAGATCTGTAAAACATGGAAAAATTTAAGTATGGCATGGACTGACTATAAAAAAGCATTTGATAGTCTCCCACATTCATGGATAAAAGAGTACTTAAAAATGTATAAGATACACCCTATACTGATCGACTACATTACAGTGACTACGAAACAATGGCAGACCACTTTGCGATGAAGCCATGATAAAGGAAAGATTATTATCCCAGGGATAAAAATTCAAGGGAGTATTCCAGGGTTTCTCTCTGTCACACTTGCTATTCTGCCTTGCCATTAACCCATTAAGCAGTTTACTTAACTACTTATGCCATGGCTACAATTTGGCTCCAAAAAAACATCAAAGTGTAAAGACTTCTCATATTCTCTTTGTTGATGATTTCAGACTTGTAGCTCATCAGATGAGGAACTGAAAGCACAGCTGCAGGTTGTCAAAACGTTTTCAGATGATATAAGAATGTCATTTTTTCTTGATAACTGTGCAAAAGCAACCTTTAAAGCAGGAAAACTGCAGCACCAGGAAAACATCAGTTTGGGACAAGAATGTGATATAAAAGAACTTGAGCAAGAGGTTGTGTATAAATATTTGGGAAATAATGAAGGATCAGCAATAAAACATGAACAAATGCAAATAAAACTTAGTAAGGAATACTTTAGAAGACAAATTAATTCTGAAAACAACTAATTTGTTCTTCCTGTCCTAACTTACAGTTTTGGAGTAATTGACTGGCCCCAAAATGTGTTGGATAGCTTAGATAGGAAAACAAGAAGGATACTTCATGCTTACCAAATGATATAAAAATCAGTGTATACCAAGATTATATATTCACCGTTCTCAGCTGGATGAATTTTTCAATGATGCTTGAGTGGGGGATTGTGTCAAAAACCTTGGCTAAGTCAAGACTGTATGTACTGTTTTGCCTTCATCCAGGGCTTTGTTGACATTCTTGAAGAAGTCCAACAGGTTTAATAATCAGGTCAAGAGTTTGAAGGTCACCTATGTCTTTGTTGATAAGGTCCATGATGATTCTCTCCATAGCCTTGCAGATAAGGCTAGTTAGGCTCATGGGTCTATAGCTCCCAGAGTTGTTTGATTGACCCCCTTTGTGCAGGAAAATTACTGTTGCTGTTTGCCAATCTGCTGGGACAAAACCAGTGCTTAGACTATGGTTGAAGAGAGTGCCAAGTGATTCCGCTAGGTCCTATTTTAATATAGCAGGCTTCCTGGGATGTTATCTAGTCCTACAGAGGCTGTTTTTGGCAATGGAGAGTGCAGTTATGACCTGCTCACTTGGAGATACTAGTTAGAGGACTTTTGACAGGTATGCTTTGGAGTATGTCTGGTGGGGACAATGGGGGTAAAGCTTGTGCCAAATCTGTTTGTTAGTTGGTTGTTGATGTTCTCAGGGTCAGTATGAGTGGTACCATCCACTACTAGTTTGGCACAAAGCTGGGCCTTTCATTTTAAATTTCTGATATAGCTAAAGAATGCCTTGTGGTTATCCTTAGCTAGGGATGCTAATTTAGCTTTGTAATTGGCTTTAGAGAACTTTACAAGATATCTAATTTGCTTGTTCAAGCTGTGGAAGGTGTCCTTCCTCTGCTGAGTCAGTTCCTTCTTGTTCTAAGACATTAGTTTCTTCCTGTTGTTGTATAACCTATTTATGCTTGATGTCCACCAGGGTGGCTTGTTCTTTTGTGAGGACTTTGTTTTGATCTGTTCAGGTACAGCTGAGTCTACACATTTGTATAGGTGTTTATACAGGGCATTTGTGTACACCTCTATATAGAAGTCATTGTTGACAGTGGTAGCAGGGGGTTTGAAACTATTTATGCCATTGGTTAGGACGCTATAGTTTGTTTTGGAGAAATTTTTCATGCTCTTTGCTCTTGAGAGTGATCTGTTATAATCGTTATGTCAAACAAGACTGATTTATGATCAGACCTTACCAGGGATGGCAACACACAGGGAGTTGCGCAGAGACTCATTGTGTTGGTGAGTACTAAGTCTAGGACATTCGAGCCCCATGTGGGGGTGAAGACTATCTGTTCCAGAGCATTTGTATTAACAAAGTCCAGGAACCTTAGGGTGAGCATGTTTGTGCTCATATATGACCCCCAGTCGATGGAAGGATAGTTGAACTCACTCATGACCAAGGTGTTTGGCTGCATAGTGACTGACTCAAGTAGGTCCAGGTTTAGGCATAGTATATATAAGTGCCAGCATATGACAGCTTCATTGACAGTGTGTGCAACTGAGTGATAGAACAAAACTCTGTGTATACACAATTTTATATGTATTCTTAATGAGGTATATCCATATACAAATTCTGCAGATGAAATAAAATAATAGTGTGCAACCAAAATCAATGCAACCTGGACAAGAATAATTTTTCTGACATGCACTACATGAAGTGCGTGTGTCTGGGAACACCACAAAATAGCCCTTTCTATGGGTTAGTGAATCTTATTTTACAAATAGTAGCTGCACTATCCATGGACACTAAACAAAAACGTATGTATCTATCTATCTGTGGATCTACTTTGATATTTTAAATTACCAAATTATTGCATTTCACTTAATTGAGATGAAAATCCCAAATTTGCAAATCCCTGAAAGTATAAATGATAGTATTTCACATTATCGGACACGCTGATGATTACTGATGACTAACTGTGTAAGTAGTGTATTATCCATTTAAATATTTTTAGTTTGTACTTGAGGAAAATGGAGACCAGTACATTTAATGGTGTTGGAACTTCCTAAAACTAGAGTACAACAACCTTTCAAAAAAGTAAGTAAGTGATTTTATAGAAGGGTACATTACTACTATTATGTGTTTAGTTCATGTTATTTTTATTTATTTAAGAATTATTCTATCATTCAGTATTTGAAAAGTGTTGCAGAATATGTCTACCAACTGGTTGCTTCAATGTAGTGTGATCTTGAAATTGGAATATTTAATTAACAGAGGGTGTGGGGGGTGCAGGGGTCATAGCCTCCCTGCAAAAATGTAAAAACAAAATTGTTTTGGGTCGTGGGCATGTGATGGGTCTGCCTTTCTGTTTTCAATCATCTGAAGTTTGGTATTTTGAGGTTACAGTATTTTGTGCATTAGGGTTTTTCATCTAGATCAAGTGAAACGCGATCATTTGGTAATTCAAAATATGAAAGTAGATCCACACACACACTTATATATATATGATATATTTATTATATATATATATATATATATATATATATATATATATATATATGTAAGTATGTGTTTGTGTGCTTGTGATCTTAATTTTTTTTTATTATTGTCTCTGGCTAGGGAGATGGAGTAGATAAAGGAACTGAGAGCAGTAGTGGTGTTGTGGTGGGGGTGGAAGCCATGCTGGGTAGGGGTGATGGGGTTTTCTTGAATGAGATAAGCCAGGATTTGTTTATGAACACAGTGCTCAAGAATTTTGGAGAGGGGCGAGAGTATGGCAGTGGGTCAATAGTTAGAGAGGCCTACAGCATTTCCACCTCTGTGGATAGGTATGGTGTGGAATTTCTTCCAAAGAGTAGGGACAGTTGATTCTCTGACTGAGTGGTTAATGAGGATGGAGACTGGGTATGCTTTGGAGTTAGCAGCAGCTTTAGAAAGAAGGGCAGCAGGTTTTCAGAGTACCCATTAATCTAAATTAAAACAATGGATTCATGTAGAGGGACAGTTGGGGTCAGGGACTGTGAATTTTGAAATGTGACATTATCAGGTGAGGAAGGGGTAGCAACAAACCCTTCATATTATTAAGCATTTTTACATCAAGGAAGATATATATATATAGATATATATAGATATATATATATATATATATATATATATATATATATATATATATATATATATATATATATATTAGACTTTATATTTATTTTAAAAGCATGATAAATGTTGAACTCATTATTGTCGGTAGGGTGCTTTTCCAAATCTTCCATTACCGGTCTTTGGTCTGTTTTATGAAATTAATATTTAGCCAGGGAATCTTATTTGCTTTAACTCAAAGTTTTCCCCATAGGTATAAGCTTTCCTGGTTAGGAGAAATAATGTTATAAAAAATGGAGACAGCAACAGTATGAATTGTTTCATTATACAGCAGAGACCACTCTATGTAATCGAGTTTTGACAATGGGAGTAGATTCAGAAGATTGTGATATTCTTCTCAAGAATATAGTTGCTGGGGGAACTTTGTGCGTCTATAATGATGAAATTGACAACATTTGGCTATGGTTACTTAATGTGTTTGGCTAGATTTTAATAGCTAGAACTTTTTTGAAAGTCGGTAATAATATCTAACAAAAAAGTTGTACTGCAAATGTATTTTTCCATCGACTACTCTTTTGTGTTGAGTACCAATTGGTAGAAGTAATTTGGGCAAAGCATCTTGTACTGACAGTGGAGATTTCTTTATTCTCCACTATTGTATGACATTAAGAGTAGGCATATTGGGAGTATGTAGTGTCTTCCTGTATGACAAGTACAAGGTTCACAGGAAGTAATTTCAACCATTTTTGGATCAACTTAAATTTGGTGAAAGAAATGTCAAATGATCAACATGAACCTGTTTTTCCTGTACGTAAGTAGCGTTGCTGGCCGTTGAACTAATTGGGTTAGGTTACTCAGGCTTAGTAAGCTGTTTAGTTCAGTTTTTTTTTTTTTTTGCTTACATTTTCAGTCTGTATTGAAGTCATCTAGGATTACAGCTTTATTACTTACTTAGTTTTATTGTATTTTTGTGTTATTTTTAAGGATTATGGAGGAAGGATGTATAATGAAACAATAAAAACATTTGCATGTCCTCCACCAAGCTTTCAACAATCTGCCAGTCTGTGCCAGTTGGATTTTAAGTATTACTGATTAAGACAAAATTTCAGGGTACGAATTGACTGTAGATTAGTCTAAATATGTACTCTTCCCACTTTAATTCATCCAGTTCTGTTGTCTAAACAGGAACACTAGAAGTTATTTATGAACACTGATGCGTAACAGTTCTGTAGTATGTGGAGTGCTTGGATTACATTCTAAAATCATGTAAAAGATTAACAAGTACATCCATAGCATACAATCTGATCTTAGCACTTAGGGATGCTTAATAAAAGTTGATTGTAGCCAGCTTTAACCTCCTGGTCTGGAAGGTATCTAAGGAATGTTACAGCTACTGAACTCACAAAGAATAATATCCCATAGAAAGCTCAGATGCCATTAATGGGGCAGGGAAGACTAAAATCTGGGACAGGTGGAAAATGTCCAAAAGTATGATCACCTTAAAGATGACAATAGTTACAAAACATATCTAACCACTCACACATAGAAACCACAACAACTGCCAACCCACTTTCTTTTTGTACTTCAGCTCAGTCCAGAAATAAGGTGGGAACATTCTTTTTAGATAACAGAAGATCTATTGCCAGTGTTTAATACATGTTAAAAAGCAGTAGCAGAACTGTAGCCATGGGTATTACCCTAGTTTGCAGTATGAGAGCTTCTTTGTATCACTTAATGCTGTCCTCAAAGAAGGAAAACAGTCCTTTTAGATAACAAGGGAACTGTTGCTGGAGTTTAGTACATATTAAAACAGATTATCAGAACCATGGCTATGGGTATAATCCTGGTGTGTTGTGTGAGACCTTAAATTAAAAGATGACCGATTGTGAATAACCTCTTCGTAAATGGATACCTTAGTATGTAGATAAGGAATGAGAGGGAAGTACATAAGCTGTTATAGTAAATGTATCAGAGTAGGGCCAGCAATCAACAAGGAGTTAAAAGCTAGTAGTAAAAGTGTCAATAAAAAGATTAGCAGAGCTGGTCAAGTAACAAAACAATTTCACCAAAATGTGTCCTTACCAACAAGGACAGATCCTACTACTGCCAGACACAATACACCAGACTTGGTGGTAACCAATCAAATATGATAACTGGCTCAGCTACAAATTTTGTTTCTGCCCTGAATGTGAATATTGAAATTGGCAGTTCAGCCTTGTGTTATCACATCTATGTGGATTAACACACACCGCCAGTGCTTTTCTCATGCATGTGCAAGAATAAACTGGATACTTATAACTAATTCTTCTGACCAGGAAGTTGTCCATTTCTAGAAGTGTTTCTTGTCTATTTTGAACAAGTGCACCTTTCTAAGTAAATTAAAACTTTGGAAGCCTCAGTGGATTGGTTCTTCTCTGAGTGCAATGCCCTAATTCCCAACAAACAAAGCTTACTGAAGTATCAGATGCAAAAATGCCCTAGTTGTTTGCAAGTTTTAACACAATAAGTGCACAATTCTGAACAGAACTACTAAAAGTGTTTATAAAGTGTTTCAAGAAAGAATTCATAGCATCAGTAAATAGGATTGGATAGAACTAAACACACTGTTAAAAAGAGAATCTGGTGAAAATGTATGACCCATTTACATACTCATTAGTGATAACTTTGCCACCGACTTTTCAGTCAACATGCCCTTCTCATCCAGCCCCCCCCCCCAATACACATAGACTGGATCTTGCACCAGCCTGCACAATAACTTTCTCTTCCATCCTCCTTCCTATGATTGATAACAAAGGATATGGAGTAGGTGGAGTGGACGGACATTCTTCTATCTAGATTCCAAAAATAGATGCCCACCAAATTGGAACCCAATTGTGGCTACTCCAAAGATGCTGTTTAAGTCAAGGCACACTCCACAGCCATTGCAAATTTCTGCGTAATCCCTTTTCCTAAAGAAAAACAAAATAATCTAATTAAGAAGAACTGACCTATGTTTGTATTGTGTCCACTTGTAAAAATGCTTGAAAATATTGAGCATTTACATCTTATGCAGTAGTGCTGCAGTAATCTACTAAATGAGTCCCAAAACAGATTCAGTCATAAACATATGGTATGGTCTGAAATGATCCATTTAACAAACCACGAACACAGGTCAAATATGGAGGCATTTCAACTTCAGCAAGGTGTTTAATACTATATCCCAAAGTGTAGCTGGCTTAACCAGCTCCCTAGGCCAGTACTATGAAACAATGCCTTACCCCATCAGTTCTTCAAGTAAAAAAATGAAACAAAAAAAAAACGTTCTTCGTAATAAGCCAATCAATACATTGCAAGTGAGCAGCTTATTAATGAGATCTACATCCCCTCCTCAGCTCTTCCACTGTACAGCACTTGCTCTTACACTGTATACAAATACATTTTAAGAACATATTTTGGATAACTTTTCCTTCACATTCCAAATACGTAGTACATGAACTTTTCAATCTTCGACTTTGTAGCAGGTTTAGTAAAGACATTTGCAACCATGTCCGTTGTCGGGCAATATTCAATGCTTATTTTGTCATCATTAAGTGATGACCTGACAAAATGATACTTAATGTCAACATGTTTACATCTCTGTCCGCTCACTGGATTCTTCAACAAAGCGATTGCTCCTTGATTGTCCTCAAATATTGTTACTGGCACATACTTGGACTCTCCAGCCATTCCGCTCAACAGCTGCACAAGGTACAAACTCTCCTGTGTTGTCGCTACCAGTGCCATGTGCTCTGCCTCACATGTAGATAAAGCCAACGTTTGTTGTTTCTTTGATTTCCATGAAATAATAGGCCCATCTCTGTTAAGGCTAAAGCAATAACCTGTTGTACTACGTCTATCATTTTAATCTGTTGCCCAATCTGCATCACTGTATGCTACAAGCTGAAGTTTCCCTTCACCTTTCTTGTAACACAGCTCTCTGTCCAATGTACCTTTTAAGTATTTTAACACATGTTTGGCTAGCATTAAATGAGATTCACTCGGTTGTGACAAATATTGTGAAAGTTTACTTACAATCCAGCTAAGATCAGGTCTCATGCTTGTCATAACATATATTAAACTACCCACAAGCTCACGATATTTTCTTGGATCTGTAGATTCACTGTCACATTCAAAGTTTGTTTTTTGTACGGAAGGGGTACTTGCTTCTTACTTTACAATTAGACATACCAAATTTCTCAAGAATTTTCGTGATATACCTGTTTTGGTTCATCTTTACTTCACCACTATTCTGGGTAAAGTCAATGCCTAGAAAATGTCTTATCTTTCCCAGACCTTTCATTTTAAATTTAGCTTTGAGTATTTCCTTTACATCGTTTAGTGATTCGTTGTCACTAGCTGCTATAATGAGATTGTCAACCCATATAATTAGAACTGTTTTCTCATTTTCAGTCTAGTGTATACACAGTGGTCTGCGGGGTTTTGGATAAAACTATTTTCACAAAGATAACTGTGCAACATTTTGTTCCAGTTACGCCCTGATTGTTTCAATCCATATAATGACTTATGCAGTTTACAAACCAATTTTTCATCATTATTTGATTTCTTTCCAGAACCTTCAGGTTGCTCCATATACACCTCACAGTCAATAGGATCATGTAAATACGCCGTTTGTACATCCATCTGGTGCAATTCTAAATTGTACTGAGCTGCTATCTGCATTAGACTTCGTACAGATGTCATATTCGCAGTTGGTGCAAATGTTTCATTATAATCTATACCAGCGACTTGACTGTCACCTTTAGCTACATATCTAGCTTTGTAAGTCTCAGTATTATCTGCATTGTCTTTTACAGTGAAAATTCACCTATCCCCCACTGCATTTTTATCTTCTGGCAGTGTGGTGAGTGTAAATGTGTTATTTTCCTTTAAAGACTTAAGTTCCTCCTTCATAGCTTTGACCCACGTTTCCGAGTTAGACGAAGTCATGGCTTCTTTAAAGATCTGCGGTGTGTTGCATATTAATCGGTAACAATAGTCAACATTAACTGTCACATAATCGTCGTTTTCAACTTTACACTCATAGTCCTTCAAGTATGCAGGTGGTTTTTCTCTCTCTTTTAGAGTAGTGTGTATCCTGCCTTTCCTCTTCTTGCCTTATTTTTGTGACTTGACTGTTAGCTTTTGATTCTGACTTAACATGTACACTTCTTCTGGTATTAAGATTTTCATCCAGCACTTCTAGGTCTGTCTGGATCTGGCATTCAACTACATTCTTAGTAATGAACTTGACTAACCTGTGTCTAAGGACCCTCCCTGTGTCAGGATAATAGACCAGATATGATGGGCTGTTTTTGTCATATCCGACAAAAATCCCCTTATCATATCTTGGGTCTAACTTCTTTTTTTCTTGTCTGTATGCATAACACACTGATCCAAATTCTCTCATCCTTGAAAGATCAGGTTTCTTCCCTGTTAGCATAAAGAATGGGGTCTGCCCCACATGCCTATTATAACATATGTTGCGAATAAAAGCAGCAGTCATTACTGCATATGTCCACAACACTTTAGGTAAGTCACTCTCTATCAACATATACCTTGCCATTTTGAACAGTGTTCTCCAGTTTCTCTCTGCTGTCCCATTCTGATGGGGTGAGTAAGGTGCAGACGTTTCGTGTCTTATAACATTTTACTCAGTAGTGACTGAAAGTCTTTCAACATGAACTAAGTGCCATTATCTGATCTGATACACCTTACCTTCCCATAAGAGGCTGAATCTGCAATACATTTTTTCAGTCGACTTGACTGTATCACTTTTGACTTTCAGAAAGTAGACAAATATTACACCCGAGTAGTCCTCAGTAAATGCTAAAGTGTACTTAAAGCCATCTTTTGCTACTGGCTCAAATGGGCCTGCCAAATCAGTATGGACTAGTTCAAACATAATTTTTGCTCTTGCATCTGATTCTCTGTTTCTGCTCGGGACAAATTTCCCTTGCGTACAGGCTTTACAATCTAGGTTAGGTCTTTTCATTCCTTTTACCACTTTTTCTAATTTTGACACATCTTCAAAATTACAGTGACCAAGCATTTTATGCCATGCTTGAATGTCATAACAGCTCTGAGATGCATCATAAAGTATCTCACTATCGTTTTCTTCATCATATGTGTCTAAATAATAGTGTCTATCACACTCAATTATGTCAAACCTGGTGCCATTTTTATATGTGTCTAAATAATAGAGTCTTTTACACTCAATTATGTCAAACCTGGTGCGATTTTTATAGATGAGTTGGTCCCGGCCTTGTTTAAAGTTGATCGAGGCCCCTTTGGACGTTGCTGCCTTAACAGAAAAAATGCTTTGTGGATACGTCGGGATATACAGCACCCGAGTCATCATCACCTTTACTTTGCGCCCCTCTGTATTTACCAGCCATACCTCTGTATTACCTCTCTTCTGTGCGGCCCCACATGTTCTTGTTCCATCAGCTAATTCTACAGTGTGTTCCTCCAGTTGGAAAGTTGCATCAAAGCATTTAAACTTTTTCAGGTCGTTAATTATGTGTGACGTGGCGCCAGTGTCCACCATTAATCCCTTCTGTTTTAATTCCTGAATTTGATGCTCGTTTATTCTGAAGACAAATGTGTGATCATCCGCATCAGTTGCTTGTTTCACATTGTCTTTCTTCTTTCATCTACAGTTACTATCCCTGTGGCTAGAGTTTTTGCACAAACTACACCACTGTCTCTGGCCTTTATATTCTCTCCTGCATTCTCGTGCCTTGTATCCCTTTTGGCCACAACTATAGCATATAATCTCTGCTTTTACTCTTTCCCCCAAGGCCACTTGCTTTCATCACATTATCATTACTTACGTTGGCATTAAACTTCTCGGTATGTTCATAGCTTTTCAACCTTGTTTTGAACTCACCGAAGCTCAGCTTGTCATCATCTTGCATGATGTGGGCTACAAATGGTTTAAAAGTTTCAGGCAATGCTTTCAGAATCACTGCAACTACTAATCCATCACTGAGCTTCTCCCCAGCATTTCTTAGTGCCGTAATGGCCATTTCAGCCCTAATAATATAGTCTGTGACACTTTCACTGATGGCCTTCTGGAAGCTTGTTAATTCGGTGTATAGGCTAATTACCCTTGGCTTCCCTTTCCCAGCATAATGGTCTCTCAGGATCTGAAGTGCTTCTCTACCGTCGTCTGTGGCTTCTCTCATGACGAGGGACAAACTTTTGTTGTCTAAGAACTGTATTAGTTCTGCATATGTCTCCTCATTTTTCTCAGCATCGTTGCCTTCCTCCTCATTCTCGTCGTCCTCTGCGTCCTGCTGCACATTTTGCAAAATGGCATCTTTTAGCCCTAGCAAACTCAGGTGTCCCAGAAACTTTGTCTCCCACATCTCGTAATTCTTCTCATCTCCGTCGAAACATAGTCTATGCCATCGGCTTCCTACTTCCCTCCTGGGCCCATACCTGTTGGCAGCATCATCTAAGGGTAAGAAAGTCAGGTTAGACATACATTTACAGAGGAAAATAAACACATGTGAAGGCAATCAATCTGGTTAAAAATGGAAGAGAGGAACAACCCTCTCTTCCTCCTTTATGATAAAGCACATAGTCATGTGACCTCTCTTGACCTCTCCACACCAACGATGTCAGTGTAAAAGCACACATATGATCAATCACTCTCTTTTATTATTATCAGCCAACAAGGTCCAATTTCTGTGCTCTGTCCCCAAACTACCTTCAACATATTTTGTTAAAAAAGTAATAATTTCTTTTAAAATGCAGAAAACTGTTTGCTACAAATACAAATTTACAGCAAAAAGTTTCTCAGCCCTGACATAACATCACTGGCTACCAGTGGGTAATCTAATATGTCCACACTCAGGTTAGTTTTTTTGGTTACCTGTGTTTTCTGCTTAAAGTTGCAACATTTTTCTCTGAGCAGATCACCTCTACAGTAAGAAAGATACATTCAAGGCTGGGACTACTGTATAATCTCAAGCTTCAAAGGGTACAACTACCAGTGCAGTTCTTCACCCATTTTGTCTACAAACTAGTTGCATCCTGCTTAACCTCAGCCAGGCAGACACTGTTATCAGCTCCGTAGATAATGGGATTGCAAGATTCTCCTTGAAGCTGGCAGTAATACCTATTACTGTACCATAATGTGAGAACTTTATTGGCTGCTCTAATAGATAGACTGATCTATATTCATCTCTCCCTTGACGTGGACCTTCTTCAGTCAGATGTTACCTTAACTAACCTCTCAATATGCTGCTCCCCCTGGACCTTACATACTTCCACTGCCTATCTTCTTTCTATCTCTCCCTACCTCCTGCAAAGCTGAGGACTACAGCTTATCATTTGTCATGCCTACCTTCTAGAACTCATTACTCAGATAACTCAGAGAACCATAGTCTACTCCTACGTTCAGAGCTGAGCTCATCACTCATTCAGAAATAAGTGTGTAAACTGCCAGACAGTATAGTGCCTATCCATGGGACACACCATTTCAATATTCTATGTCCTTTGGGGCCTGCTTTATGGCCCATTTTCTGAAGCAAAGGCCAATTCCAGACAAAACCCCAACCTTGCGTAAAACATTAGCACTTTCGTCAGCATGTATCAAAGACTTCTTCAGAATACAGCCATATTTAAAAAACATAAGTTTAAATACCTCATAAATGAAATCATCTGATGAAATGATCCAATGAAAACCCAACCATATTAAATGTCTACATAAAGTCACACTAATATAAATTAGTAACAATAATATATGACCCTAATAACTATAATTAAAACATATAAACCACAGTATATACATACATATAAACTTAATTTTTAAAAGCCTATCTCTAAATACTAACATTTTGTTCTAAACCTTGTAAGAATGCAATTTCAAATAACTGGTTATACTAATTCAAACCAGGTTTAGTTAGTGCATTTAGCTTAATTTACCAACAAAGCTCTCTAAAATCCAATTTGTCCTCCCATGGTCCACCCCTAGGATCCTGAAATATTTTTTCAATGATGACAAATTTGAAAGTATGGGATGGGTGGTTCTCGATGTGTCGAAATAAAGCACTGTTAGTGTTCCGGTTTTTATGTTACTACCATGCTCATACATTATCTCCTTAAACTTTCTTTTTGTTTTCCCTATATAAAAAACAGTACATTCTTCACATACAGCAGCATATACTATCCCCAGTGTGTTACAAGTGAATTTCCCTGTTAGCTTTATCAAGGTGTTGTTAATTTTGACCTTGTCTGTTTGTTTCACTAAAGAACATTGGGAACAAAACCCACATTTTTTCATACCCAAAGACCCTCCCTCTAAAGGACTGATACCTTTATTTTCTAACAACTGTTTAAAAGTGAACCATCTTCTATAGACTATGCATGGTCTTGGACCTAATTTTTCAATAATCCCATCAAAACTGTGGAAAATGTGCCAATTCTTGTTCAAAGTTTTAGATAAAAACTGATAATCCACTGAAAATCTAGTAACCAAGGAACATTTAAAGTCCTTCTCTAAAGTGCGATCTTTTTGGTGGACATCCATGGAGCTCACCTCCTTACTGTAGTTCAAAAGTGGTACTATAATACCCTTCTCTCTTTTAATACAAATTTCATTCAAAGAATTCTCCAGTAAATCAGGTGGATATTCACGAGACCTAAAGATGTCAATGGGTTCATTGCATTGGACAAAAAATTGGTCATTTCTGGTGACCATATGAGCCAATATAATAAGTTGGCCCTTAACTAAGCCTTTCTTTACGTGCATAGGCTGATTACTTTGGAAATGCAGTAAACTATTACTGTAAGTTGGCTTTCTATACAGGTCACTAATATAATGTGTCGTTTTCCTTTTTACTGACCATGTCCAAATAATTGATACTATCTGTACCATGTGTGAAGGTGAACTCCAAAAATTCAGTGGTACTGTTAATATACAATATGAAGTCCTGAATATCTGTATCTTCTCCTGTCCATAAAAAAAAAAAAATCATCAATGTGACGTAAATATAAACCCCATTTGTTAATGAATGGTGAATTGAGTAAATATTTCCTTTCCCACATCAACATTACTATGTTTGCAAAAACAGGGGCACATATCGCCCCCATGGCTACCTCTGTTTTTTGAAGGAAATATTGACCCTCAAAAAAAAATGAAATAATTTCTTAACATAACATCCATTAATGTAACATGAATGGTAACTTGATCATTATTAAATAATGCACTCTCATACAAAAATTCTTCAAACCACTCAATCCCCACTGTGTGTGGAATAGAATTATACAAATTTACAACATCCACAATTAGAAAAGTGGCTTTTCTATTGCATTATACAGCATTAAACTTTCTAAGATAATGCCACGAATTTATACAGATGTGCTCTTCACTTTTGAGAACATCTTTTAATACACAATCTAGGTATTTTCCCATAAATTCTGTCTTAGATCCATTTGCACTAACAACTGGCCTCATGGGAGGGTCCACTTTATCCTTGTATATCTCTGGTATACCAAAGATGCAAGGTATTTTCGGAAATTTCACTTGTAAAAATTCTAGTAGCCTAACATCTATTAATCCTTGGTCCTGTAAATCCTGTAGTATAATATCAATTTTATTGTAGGAAACATTAACAAAATATTTAGAGACTTCTTCATATACTGTGTCGTCTAACAATAGTACATTAATTCTGTTAATATAATCCTGTTTGGACATTAAAACCACCCCACCCCACCCTTATCTGGTTTCATAACCCAAATAGACTTGTCATTAATTAATTTAATAAACAATTCCCTTTCTTTGTTAGATAAATTGTGGACACAATTTTCCTTACCCCCGAGCAAAGCTCAGAAATCATAGTCACACATTTTTTCAAAAACAGTTAAACAATTAACCAAGGAAGGATTATATAAACTTTTTTTTACAAAACATCACATTGTTCTCATTACTAGTCATTTGATCAAAGCTTAATCTGAAGTTCAAATTCCTGACGAACATTTTTAAATCTAAAATTACCTCTACTAAACTAGAACACTTGGTAGGCACAAAATTTAAGCTCTTACAAAGTAAATTTGCAAAATCCATATCAAACAACTGTGTTGTAAAATTAAAAATAGTAAAGTCACCTTTGTCATTGGAAATTTCAAAAAGATGCTCATAACTGTTAACAGCCATCATGGTGTCTTCGTCAGATACATAAAATGTTCCCATATCATTCTGTTCGGACAAAGTCTGAACAGATACCAAATCAGCAGTTCCTTCTGTGTCTGACATACTTGGGAATTCTTTATAGATTCATAGGTTCATAGGTAGGTACTAGGCTATCGGTCCGAGGGCCTATGTAAGCCTAGCCAACAAGGATCCCTAGCTTACACCACCCAAGAAAGTTATTTTCCTGTGCCACTGTCGAGCAGAAACACAGACGTGATCCCCAGTGTATATTTCCTATTTCCCATCCACTCATCAAGATTTTTCTTGAAGAGTGCTAATGAAGAACTTTGCTTGACATAGATGGGTAGCCTGTTCCAGAGTATGGGAAGTCTCTGGGGCAGGAATCTATCCCTCCAGCATGTCCTGTTTATTGTGGTGACAAGGTTTAGGTCCCTAGACCATGTAGCTCAAAGGGACTGGGATTTCTTTAGGTGTAGCATGTCCAACAGCTCTGGGTTTGACATAGCTTTATATGTTAGGCAGAGATCACCTCGGAGTAGACGATATGCTACGGAGTTATTTGAGACGGTCACTGTAGGGCATCTGTTTGAGGCCAGTAATCCTCTTTGTGAGGTACTTCTTTGGCCTTTCCAGCTGCTGCAGATGTCTTGTGAGGTACATTCCAAAAGGGGCATTGTACTCTATAATGGGTCTAATGAGTGTCGAGTAGAGGGGAACAATGACCTCTTTTTTCCTGGATGAGAACCCTTTTATGATGAGGTGTGCCACATAGAAGGACTTCCTGACTACTGTGGTGATGTGACTATCAAAGGACAGACAACTGTCCACGTGGGTCCCAAGGTCTCTTATCACACATTCAGTGTTAAGTAGACTGCTGTCTATGTAGCAGTTTATGGGTACAGAGTTTTTACCAAAGGGGATGACAATGCAGTTTTTGGCAGTGAGTCTGAGGCCATGGCTCTGACACCAGGCATCTGTCTCAGCAAGGCCCTTCTGTAGGATTTCCACATCATTTGGGGACTCGACTATGGTTCCTAGTTTGCAGTCATCTGTGAACTTCGTTAGCTAGAGGCCTTCTATGTTAGCCTGTACTTCAGAGAAGTAGATAACAAACAGGAGAGGTCCCAGGACTGAACCCTGTGGTACTCCACTTGTCACTGGTTTTAGGTCAGATTTGGAGTGTGCAACTTTTACAGTGTGGGTTCTGTAAGTGAGCCAGTTGGCAACCCATCTTGTGACATAGGGAATTTCCTGGATGAGAACCCTTTTATGATGATGTGTGCCACATAGAAGGACTTCCTGACTACTGTGGTGATGTGACTATCAAAGGACAGACTACTGTGCACGTAGGTCCCAAGGTCTCTTATCACACATTCAGTGTTAAGTAGACTGCTGTCTATGCAGTAGTTCATGGGTACATAGTTTTTATCAAAGAGGATGACAATGCACTTTTTGGCATTGAGCTTGAGGCCATGGCTCTGACACCAGGCATCTGTCTCAGCGAGGCCCTACTGTAGGATTTCCACATCATTTGTGGACTCGACTATGGTTCCTAGTTTGCAGTCATCTGTGAACTTCATTACCCAGAGGCCTTCTGTGTTAGCCTGTACTTCAGAGAATTAGATAACAAACAGGAGAGATCCCAGGACTGAACCCCGTGGTACTCCACTTGTCACTGGTTTGAGGTCAGATCTGGAGTGTGCAACTTTTACAGTGTGGGTTCTGTCAGTGAGCCAGTTGGCAACCCATCTTGTGACGTAGGGAATTTATACCTAGTTTAGTGAGTTTAGCTATAATTCCAGAATGGAGGATGGTGTCGAAAGCCTTAGCGAGATCAAGATAGGCTGTGTGAACCACCTTATCCTCATCTACGGCTTTGGTGATTGTCTCAAATAAGTCGATCAGGTTCAGGAGGGATGATCTGCCTTTTACAAACCCGAACTGGGTGGGATCCAGAGTTTGGAGGTTACCAATGTCTTTGTTTATGAGTTCCATGATGACATGTTCCATGACCTTGCAGACCAGACTCATCAGGCTAATAGGGCGATAGTTCCTGGGATAAGTGGTGGCTCCCCCTTTGTGGAGTGGGATAACTGTTGCTGTACACCATTCAGTGGGCACAAAGCCCGATGTGAGGCTACGATTGAACATGGTGCTTAGGTGGGGAGCCAGTTCGTTCTGAAGTTTGTGTAAAATGCATCCTGGGATGTTGTCCGGTCCCATGGATGCTGTGTTTTTGGCTTTAGAGAGTGCAGCTTTTACCTGTATAGTTGTAATTACAGGGACTCTGCATTCTTCCTGTATAGATATGGGCCCTTTAGGTGGTGGGGGGTTAAAGTTAGCACTAAACCTATCTGCCAGGATGTTGGCAATATCAGTTGGTTCTGTAATTTTTGTGCCATTGTGCTGTAACTCAGAGCAGATGTGGGTGTTGCCATTGAGATTCTTGACATAGCTATAAGAATGCTTTGTGGTTGTCCTTAGAATCAGTGGTGATTTTGTTTTTGCAGCTAGCTTTGGAGGACCTTATAAGGGATTTCAGCTTCTTACTGAGGCTGACCAGGGAGCTGCTCCACTCATGGGATTTTACTCTCTTTTGCAACAATTTCTTCCTTCTATTGTACAGTTTGTTTATGGCAGGAGACCACCAGATTGGCTTCCTTTTTTTGGAGAATAACATCTTGGTTCTATTTGGGATAGCAGGATCCATGCACTTGTGTAAGTGCTTATAGAGTGCATTTGTGCAGGATTCAGCAGTCATAGCTATATTGTCCATCTGCATGGGCATCATGAAGTTCACCACTTCTGTCTTAAGAAGCATGAAGTTGGCTTTGGAGAAATTTTTTACCATGTTTTCCTTAATGCGGGGTGGGGGCAGGATGTGGATATCAAGGGTGATTAGATTATGGTTGGATCGGACCAACGAGGAGTTGACTTCAGATGTGGAACACCGGTCACTCATGTTGGTAATGGCTAGGTCTAGGATATTGTTGCCCCTGGTGGGGGTGTGGATAAGTTGATCCAGGGCATTGGAGTTTATGAATTGCAGAAAGCGTTGTGTGAAGGAGTTGGTACACGAGCAGTTTTCCCAGTTAATGGTGGGGTAGTTGAAATCGCCCATTATTATGGTGTTTGGTTGAACCCTAATATTTTCCAGTACATCAAGAAAAGAGGAGTGGGAATCTTGGGGCATGGTGGGGGATCTGTAGCAAGCTACAATTTGGATTGCAGTTTTGCCCAGAGTTAGTTGCACTTGGATAACCTCAGATGCATTATGCTGAGAAACTAGCCTGGAGGTATTAAAAGAAAGAAGGGCATTATAGTACCACTTTTGAACTACAGTAAGGAAGTGAGCTCCATGGATGTTCAGGAAAAAGATGGTACTTTAGAGAACAGGGACTTTAAATATTCCTTCATTACTAGATTTACAGTGGATTATCTGTTTTTATCTAATATTTTGAACAAGAATTGGCACATTTTCCATGGTTTTGATGAGATTATTGAAAAATTAGGTCCAAGACCATGCATAGTCTATAGGAGAGGGTTTACTTTTAAATAGCTGTTAGAAAATAAAGGTATCAGTACTTTACAGGGAGGGCCTTTGGGTATGAAAAGATGTGGGTTTTGTTCCCAATGGTCTTTAGTGAAAAAACAGATAAGGTCAAAATTAACAACACCTTGATAAAGCTAACAGGGAAATTCACTTGTAACACACTGGGGGTAGTATGTGCTGCTGTATGTTAAGAATGTACTGGTTTTTATAAAGGGAAAACCAAAAGAAAGTTTAAGGAGAGAATGTATGAGCATGCTAGGGACATAAAAAACCAGAACACTAACAGTTCTTTATTTCAACACATAGAGAACCACCCATCCCATAGTTTCAAATTTGTCATTATTGAAAAAATATTTCAGGATCATAGGGGTGGACCATGGGAAGACAAATTGGATTTTAGAGAGCTTTGTTGGCAAATTAAGCTAAATGCACTAACCAAACCTGGTTTGAATGATGGTATTAGTATAACTAGTTATTTGAAATTGCATTCTTACAACGTTTAGAACAAAATGTTAGTATTTAGAGATAGGCTTTAAAAAATTAAGTTTATATGAATGTATATACTGTGGTTTATATGTTTTAATTATAGTTATTAGGGTCATATATTATTGTTACTAATTTATATTAGTGTGATTTTATTTAGACATTTAATATGGTTGGGTTTTCATTGGGTCATTTCATCACATGATTTGATTGTATGAGGTATTTAAACGTTTTTTTTAAATATGTTTGCATTCTGAAGAAGTTTTGATAGACGCTGACGAAAGCATTAGTGTTTTATGCAAGGTTGGGGTTTTGTCTGGAATTGGCCTTTGCTTCAGGTTTTGTGCTGGTTCTGGGTTTGTGAAGCTGAGTGTGATGGCCTATTTTTTATTGTAGTATAATTGCTGTTTATATCCTAATAATGTAAACTGTTCTACTGGTGCCTATGCACCTGTATGTGTACTTGCTCTGTGTGGGATATTTATACCCATCCCCACCCCCTCACAATGTTTCACCAGGAAATGTGTCAAACATTTAACTAGAATTACCCAGTTAAGACATTTCAGATATAAGCAAGTAAAAATAAATAAATGCTCTAGCTTTTGTCACTAACCTACCCAACTTAATATATTTCATAAAAGTCACATAAATATTTTTTTTCTTTCCACTGAATTGGCACCTTAACCCTCTTAAAGATTTTCATGTATGGATTGTGCTTAATGTAAAGCATAAGGGAAACACTGAAGCACAGTTTAAAAATGAGGCTTATTTTTTATTCTTTAGGCATTATGGGGTCTTTTGTAATTATTTATATAGTTTGTTTTTAAGAACCAAGTATAATTCAGTGTTTTTATATAATATTGCAGTAAGTTAGGCAGCCTAAAGTAAAATGTTATTATTTCAGGAATCTGAAGATTTACATTTATTGCAAGATGTTAATGCTAAAATAAATTAATTAATCACAGCAGGTAGACATGAGTGCTTTCAAGATATCAGATACATTATAGTAACAATGTATGTCCTTAAATATGTCAGTTTTCATTGTTAAAAACATGAATACTCAGGATTTGCAGCTTCACAGAAGCCAAGATGAAGGTCCACAGATAAAGTTGTTAGTTTATTCAAGTTATTAATTTTCTACTGCTTTTACAAATGGTGTGGCTTTTTCAGAGACTCTACCATTCTAAAGCAGTATAAACGCATTTATTTTAAGAGACTCTGCCCTGTATAAATCCAAGTGTCATCGCATGCCATTATAATCTACTCTATCCTGCCTAATGAATTTACTAAAGATAAAATGCTGGCTGACAGCAGTAGTACAACTGGCCATGTTACAATCTGTCAGGTATAACTTAAGAGCTTGTTTAATCAAAACTGCAGTTTTGATTATGCCAAACCTATTCCTTTAAACCATCTGAAGTCAATAATTTAAACTAAAATATGTCTATCTTGAAAGTAATGATTCTTATTAAAACAAGATAAATATCAAACTACATCAAACTGATTAAACAACTATTAAACAATATTACTACTTGATCATAATCAATATGGTAAACCTTTTTTTTTTTACAAAAAATAAAATGTATTATTTCACATTATTCCATAAAACAGTATGGATTTTGTCACTAATGAAAAAGAAATTTCTTGCTCTCATATTGAAAACTATAATTTAGAATACTGATAAAAGATCAAACTAGGTGGATATCTTGTTTCTCCCTAATAAGTGTTGATGCCTTTAGGGCTTCATATGAAATTAGGAGATACTATGCTGGATTCCGTAAAGTTTGCAGAAACTATTTTTGAACAATACAGCACACAGATGGAAGACTTCAGCGCACCTGCTGCGGATGAGATTCCAGAAGACACGCTGAAGGCAGACTGTGTACTTAAGTATTCAGTGTAGGATAATTATGGATTCCACGCACACCAGTGTGATTCCAAAACACACAGTGTGCACACAACACAAATGCAACAAACAACCGTGCTGTCTCAATTTTTTTTAATCCTCGGTGAAGACATCATGGACCCCAAGGAATTCAAGTGAATACTACAGATTATGATGAAATCTGTAGCAAAACAAAAAATAAAAAAAAATAAAATGCAACCTGCTGGTAATATACTGCAACAGGCAGCAGTGATGCAAGCCATAAATGAGGCTGTGACTGTGCAACCTAGAAGGCAGCCAGCTAAAGTCAGTGCAAGAATGCAACTAAATCAGTTGTCAGACCATGAAATAATCAACAGATATTGTCCAGACAGACAAATGGTGCAGACTATCTGCAACATGTGGGCCCCACACATCTGTGCAAATCCTGAAAGGAAATCCCAAGCCCCTTGAAAGCAAAGTGTGTTTCATCCTTGGTCTACTTGCATTTGGGATGTTCCAGAGACACAAGAGGGGAGTATCACGGACAGCTGCCAGTCATATTCTGGCAAAATTCCTGAAATCAATGTACAGCGAGGCAGATGACTACATACACTTTCCATTCACTCTCATGGAGCAGAAAACTGTAATGCATCAGTTCTATAACACAGCAAATGTCCCCCATGTACTCGGTGTAACAGATTGCACAAATATACCTATCAAGACACCAGTACATCCATTAGCAGAAAGGGATGGCCATTCATCAACTGCCAAGTTGTGTGTGCAGCAGATGGCATTACAAACATAATGGCAACACACCCAGGAAGTGTCCGTGATGTTGCCATTTGGAGGGAAAGTGGACTCAGGGCTACAGTCCAGCAAGGTGAAATACCTAAGGGACTGCTACTGGTTAAGTATAGGATCACAGCTAGGATGCTAGTTAAGATTACTCCTCTCAACACTATCCAATCTGACCAAAAGTGTTTTTATTCCCCCCAAAAGGTGCTGTGGTTATCGACTTGAGCCGTGGCTAATCACCCAGTACTATGAACCATCCAACCCTGCACAGGAGGCCTACAACAGAGCAGACATGACAACCAGAAGCACCACAGAACATGTGTTTGATGTATTGAAAGCTAGATTCAGATGTCTGGACACATCCAGGAGTGCACTGCAACAAAAACCTGAGAAGGCAACACAGGTGATAATGGTGTGTGCCATGCTCCACCCACATGGTGATCTTCCAGCTGCAGGTGTGGGTGAACTAACCCAGGAACCACAAATGTCTGAAGAGGACATCCCACAGGCATTAGAGGAGAAGCAGAAGGAATAGGAGACAGAAGTCACCAGTGTAAGCAGCAAAGGGTGTGACCACAAGTGCAGGCTCAGGCTACACGGCAGCATCTGACTCAAATATTTAAGTCATGACAAGCCACATTTACATGAGTACACAGACTGAACAGTGATGTCCATGTGTTGCCCTACAAACAACACAGATTGCATCCAATGGTAAGTACCAATTAGATGTACACACTGAGCATCAAAACAAAAGCCCAACATATTCCAACATGAGCATATGCAAATGTGTCAAAAAAACATCATCTCAGGGCACAAATGACACAGGTATACATACACACTCACGTTTGTTGAATCACTGTATTGTAAGCAATAAGGGGCACACATCAGTGCTAAACTTACATATCTGTACAATATTATAACATGAAAAAGAGAAAGCATGCGCAACATAATGCAGACGTTTATATTTCAGAAAACATATATTATAGTACAGTGATATTGAAATAATATGAGGCAGCTAGGTGTACCACACTGTTGGATACACTCTAATGTAGTCTTGGTCACTGACTTCTCACACCATGGTCAGCCCTGCCACCACCATGTACAGACACATCATGTCCTGGTTGATCCACAGAGGAAATGGATGTTGGTACAACACCATGTTAAGAAAAGGAGCATGACTGCGAGTTGTAGGCTTTGCGACAGATAGGAGCTCAGTAGAAGGACTAGCAGTTGACATCTGGGCAGGTAGGACCACAGACAGGGATTCTTGATACCCAGTAATGGTTTTGTGGTCAGGTGGTATGCCTCTTGCAGGTTGCAATCTGCTGTATATAGTCATGGAACACAAAATCTTGTTTGTAGTATGACACTGCTGCAGTACCATAGAAGCCAGGGTTTCCAATGACCATGCCTCAGCTAGCAGACTCTCATTCTGAGTGGCCAATGCAGCCATAATCTCACCATGTCTGCTCTCCTGTCCTTCATGCATGACATGTAACTGGTGTGCCACATGATCTGTGGCACAAGCAATTACAAAGACATCTGAACGATCCCCTTGCTGTGAGCATTCATTTACTTGCAGCAAGAGGCAGGCACCCTCTGACATCTGGCAATGTACAGCATCTGGTTGCCTACATCTATGGCAATGGCCTGTGTCTGGTTGTTGGGAAGATATGCCATCAGCAGTGCTCCCATCTGTAATGTGTTGAAAAACTGCCGCACCCTGTTCAATGTCCACTGTGCCATCATCCTCTGAATGCACCAACAAATGGACTTCAACATCTGAGGATACATTTGGTACAACATCTATGTCAACCTCACAGATGGACTATTCAAACAATTCAAGGTCCTCTCTACCAGAGGCCCTACTAGGATGCTAAGACATACCATGAACAGCCTCATTATTGCTGGGTGGGCTGCTGGATGATAAAGACAGTCAATGTGCTACAAGATACAAAGACACAGGACAGGACAATGTGCCTACAATATATGATGAATATCAAATATACTTGGTGTATATATATATATATATATATATATATATATATATATATATATATATATATAGTTTACTGAAATGTTACTAATACTAATTACTTCACTTGCAATGTACTGTATGTATGTTTTATGGAATATACCATATGATAAATATATAATCTATTAACATGCCCAACATGCATGACATATGTGATACATAAAAAAATGAAAAATACATCTGGCAAACACTCATGGGATGATGTTGCTGTTCCACTGGGTGAGCTTCAGCTAGTTTAGGGAAAGAAAAAACATTACAGATCACATCATTCACACCACTAATCAGGTGAACACAATGAAAATGTATAGAATGTGTGACATGTACATACCACTCGTATGTGCACTTGAGGACTCCTGCTGTGTAGAGGTTATGGGTTTTACTGTGTTTCTAGCAGTGGGAAAGTAAAGAGTAAGACAGCACAGTTATGTATTTAGCAAAATGAATACTGACACCATCACATATGCAACACAGTAATATGGCCTGCAAATACGCATATGATAGACACCACAACTGTACACCAGAAGGGCCTGTATTGACAAATATTGCCAAAGATGTCAGGCATGATATTTGCTATACATTGTTGAAAGCTATGGCAATGTTACTGTAACATAGCCGGTCTGCCTTCACTTGATAATGTGTGGCTTGCCCCTTCACTGGGTGTACCTGTAGTGTTCAGTGTTAGTGAAACAACAATATAGCAGTAAACAGCAGTGCCAATAAATGAGGTGGGGCACAAACAAGTTAGTGTGCACAGCAACAGTATAGAGATACTCACCTGCTGCTCCCTGGTGTAGGCCCGAAGTAGATGGACCTGCGGATATTAATGCAGTAACCATTACAAATTATGTTTGCACTGCTCTGTCTGTAACTCTGATGTGCAGAACAAAACACCGAAAAAATGTAACAAGGCTCCACAGTGAGATTGAGAACTCCTTTAATAATAATAATCCAAAACAGGTTAAGCGCTTTCACCCGGGAATCTCCCAGACTTACAGTGTGAATACAAATATACATTGATTTTATATGTGTACAAGCCAATCAAAAGCCTCCATAAAGATCCCTTTTCCCAATTTTAATTGAAAGGGCTCAACCCTTAATTAAAACATCTCAATATTAAAATGTTTTCCTCTCTTACATTCCATGAATTTCTTAATGAAATATTAAAATTGTTAAAAATGTTATGTACATTTTCATGTCATTAGTGTTTAATAACCTACTCATAAGATACATTTTACCCTATGAATGGACTGATACCTCTATAATTTAGCTGCCCTAATCTTAAGAACAATGTTAATGCTAATGCTCTCATTCAAACCTGGGTTTTTTGCTGCATCCAATTGTACTTGCCAGAATAACTCTTTATATTCTAATCTGGCCTCCCAATGCCCACCCTTAGGGTCTTGTACTACTTATTCTAAAACATGAAATATAAAACTACAATTCCTGCATACTTTATGATGTCTAAACAATGTATTAGTTTCCTTCTCATGGAGTATGTCATATAAATGCTCATACCACATTTTCTGATGGTCCTCTCAGTCTTCCCTATATAGAAACTTGGGCATGCCTCACATATAACCAAGTATACTATCCCTCTACTATTACAGTTGTAATGACCTCTGGGTTTCAAATGTACACCCCTCACTTTTAAAAAAATTATTCTCAATCTCTGTGGAGCCTTGTTACGTTTTTTTGGTGTAACTCTGATGTACCAATACATGTAATTATATTTACATTCATCATCCTCACCCTGTGTGGAAATGTGTTCATGGCTTAAGTCTGCTGCTGTAAATCAAACACAGCAATACATGAATATGAATACTGAAGCAATATGCCGTGAGTGTCACTATACTCATCCCTCTACTGAACATAAATACATACACAACCACCCTGGAAATCCAACATCAATCCCACCACCAGGGATTCATTGCTCCCCTCTTGCTGTATGCAGTGAAGCCAAAAAGATTGTGATGTCATCAGAGGGTCAGTGGTGGTCCACTGCCAGTGGCATTCTTCAGTCTCTTATAATGTGTCACTCTGTTGGCTGCATGAAGGATCATGTCTGAGTAGCATCATCTACAGGCCTCATGGGATTGGTTGTGGCCTCCAACTGCATTGATCATGTTGGTGAGGGCCGTACAGATTTCATTTATCCAGACAGTATCTCCTTAATGGCCTAGGAGTCTCCTTCCATGTTTGTGAAGAGCATCAATTATGATGTCATTTTCCTGGGAGGAAAGCATTCACCCTTAGGATGGTTGGCCATCTGGAAAACATTGATATGCACATGATAATATTCATGGTTGAGCACATTCATGCATTTGATTCTGTGAACAGCATATGTCAAAATAAACACTACGCATTCCTGTGCAATCCAAAGATCTGTATAATACTGTCTGTAATAAATATTAACATGACATGTAAAAGTATCAACAATGTCTTCATACAACATAATTTGTAATATCTGTACAGTTCATAACTAGGATTAGAACCTCTGACACTACATATATATTGAAGAAAGGATCAAAGACAACAGCATCATGCCACCAGAGTCTGCTTGTATTTCACATTAAAATACTACATCAATTAACAAATTAACAATTTAAGGAATGCATCAGAATAATTCAGGATCCATGAGCAGTACAGATATATACTAAATTGAGACAATAGCGATAATACCTTTGTGAATTGGCATCACTGAAGAAATATCCGTATCATAAACAGCACACATCTTAACACTATTTTAGGAAGCATGATTTAAGAAATATCAATAAGATCAACATCTCATACTAAATACGGATACTGTCATGGTCCATAGGTTTCTGTATTTAGACCACAAATTACAGGGAATTACTAATAAGAGTTGCAGATGAAACATAAATTCTCCTCAATATACTGTTATCATTTGCAGTGAAAGTCTGTCTGCACTATGGAACTGAACCAAAATATTTAGAAGAACTGCACCTGTATCCATAATTTCCAGCCAGCATGACTAGGAATCTTTAAAAAATGCTGTTAAACTTAACATTTTGAGTAAATATGACTTTAAACAGTTACCTTTTGAAATGATTATCTTTAACTGATTTACTACTTACAACTACCAAACTACCTCCAGTTGCCAATGTACCTCACACTGAGAGTCACAGAATCAAAGCGTCTATATTATATCATTGACAGCTTAGGATGTCAAATCCTAAAACATTGACACCTAAGCGTAGAAAGCTTACAATAGCGAACAGCCACATAATTGAATTCTTTTCTCAGGAAGGAATTTGCGTGGCCGTCTGTAAACAAAATAAACAAACACACCAAAACATAGTCGGGGGCTTTGCCCCCACACCCCCCTAATTAAATATACCAACTCTGAGATCACTCTACATTGGGGAAAGGGCAAATCCCCGATAACGGCCACGCAAATTCTTTCCCGAGGAAAGAATTTGATTATGTGGCCATTCACTATTGTAAGCTTTTAACGCTTAGTTGTCGATGTTTAAGCATTCGACAAGCTAACCTGTCGATAACAGAATAGGAACCCGAATCAAAGTGCACCTTGTGTGCACCCAACATTAAATACCATTCATAATTAATGAGGTTAATTAAAATTCAGATTTTGGGAATCTCATTCATGCACATACGAGTAAATTGCTGTTATGCACTGAAACACCCAGGTGTACTGCATAAACACTGAGTAGGTATCGATAAATGGTACCATGTGTGGCACATGCCCATTACCTTCCTAAAATCTTAGAACATGATATCAGTACCACTTTCAAACACTGATTTTAACACATTAACTGACCAGACCATTAAGCAGCAGTGGTGCAGCGGTAGCATTGTCACCTCACAGCAAGAAGTTCTCCCATTCGATTCTCGGCTGGAGTGCCTTCTGTGTGGAGTCTGCATGTCTTCCCCGCATTCAAAAGACATGCATGAATGGGCATGCCATCGTTGAAGGTTGGGCATCGAGCTGGCACCTCAGCTCTGTGAAAATCTACTGCCAATCATTAGCAGACCAGAGTTCCACTGTGGCGACTCCTAACTGGGAAAAACCGAAGGAACAACAACTGATCAGAGCATTGCTAACTGCAAGCTGAGTGGTACCTCAGTAAGCATTTCTGTGTTTCTTTGTTTTCCAGATTTCTACTAGATGAGGATCATGATGGCTACTTTGAAGAGGCTAAGACATGTCAGCGTGCCCAACTGGACTGATGAGGAAATGATTCAGATGTTGATGGTTTACACCAGATTGGAGAAGATGATGATAGCCAGACCAGGAACCTCACTATGACTGACATGTGGAATCAGATCATGAGGGAGCATTGACAGAGGATGGGGAGCTACCACAGTGGAGTGTAGGTTCATCATTGCTATGATGAACTGCATTGGGGGGATGCGGCAGAGTTTCAAAGGACGGTTGACAAGGTGTGGAGGCAGCCCGAAGATCCCTACAGTAAGTAACAATATCCTACGTATACCCTGGCATTCCTACATATTTTACAGATATTTCTTTGAACAATATATATCATAGCTATGCTTTTTTAACTGTGTTTTAGCTTCTGTGAGAATTAGCTCATGGGGATAATTGAGTGGACTCTGTACATGCTGCCCCCTTAACTATGGTTTTAATACTCATGTTATTTAATTGAATAATATCTATAACTATGTCCTTTGTAGATGTACATATGTTTTACAATATCTAAATACATAATTTTACATAGGGTCTGTCCTCATGAAGCACAGATGCCTACAGCACCTAGGCCGCAGATGACTGTGCATTTCATAGTTTTCCATTATAGTCCCACTGTATCACCTATTGGACAACACATATATAACTTCTTACATCATAAACAAGTACACAGACATGTTTATTTAATATAAAAATTAATACCCATAACATCACACAAACATAGGTTTTCAGTTACGTGTTGATAGCTCTTATGTCTTCACTATGAGAGGTGTGAAAATTGTATGCATTTTCCATATTCTGTCTTTTATCACAGGATTTCTAGTAAACACCAGCAGTACCTGTTTTTGACAATAAACTCCTAGTTGACTATTAGCTTTGTCTGAAAGGCAACTGCCTAGTATGTCTCCATCCCACATAAGGGAACATGTTAACTTCATACATATCATTGTTTTAAAATCCATATTGCAATACTTTATATTAAAGTTTATATTGTGCATGGTAACAGCTCACTGATCCAGTCTTTCTACAAATAACACCACAAGCCGTAATGGTCTAATAACATAATTTGATGAACAAGACTGAAGAGGAGTGCCTGTTTGTGTATGAGTGTTATGTGTTGAATGTTAGTTGAGCTTGTAAGGACACAGACCAGCAATTCCACATTTTGTGTGTTATGTGTTCAATTCTTGTAAGTGGACAGATATATTTTAAACTGTTATATCGATTTCATATAATCATAGCATTCAGTTAAGTAAGCATAGTACACTTATTGATATTAATGCATATTTTGAATATTGTTGTGAATAACTCTGTTACTTGTCAAATTTCTGCTGATATCTTTGTAATCTGTAACATTCCATTAACACCCGTTATTTAACAATGGGGCTAGTACATCTTGATAAATCCTGTTACATTGTCTGAGAAAATTTTAGATTAATATTGTATACTTTATAAAAATCCTATGGAGGTCTGTTTTTTCATGAAATACTGATGGCAATAGAATACCCAAATCAACCTCTAATGTTGAGGGACTGTGATGGCCACACTAACAGTTGGAATGAAGACTAGGGATGATGTATGTTTTTAACTAGTGATGTGCAGTTTAACAAGGTTTAATGGTCCTCACATATACCTTTCTGTGTCCATTATGTACAACAACAGGTATGGTTCTGTTTACATAAGCTGGATATTACAAATCTCTGTCACACTGTCTGAGGAATGGATGCTCTCCATTACAGTTAATTTTTATGAACACATTGCTGACATGAATGTAATTTAAAACAGTTAAGCTGCATGAGCAGCATTTGTACATACTTTGCGAGGCTAAGCATAGATCATTCTTGTAGTCCATCCCCCACAAGACAATGTCATATAATTTATTCCTTTCACTGCCTGGACAGCATACTTCAATAGTTAAGATGTGTTAAGTAGGGAGGTAGCTTTCACGTTTAGAGTTTGGATGTAGAACATGATTGCAGGTTTGAATCTCATGTCCTCAAATTTGTTAACAACTGGATATTAAAATGTCAAGTGTATATTTTGCTTATCTAATGTTCTTCAGAAAAGCAGTCTACAAATTGTGCTATGACATGTATAGTATTGTTATTTGTGGAATACATTTTTAAAATATATATTTTTTTATTTCAGATGACAAGGACAGCAGTCAGAAAAGAGAGATATGCATCAAGCAGATGCACAGGCTTGAAGAGCAGTGGAGGAAGAGAGATATGTTGAATATTTTACATATATTATGAACTGAAATGCATATTCCACTGTTTTCAGGGTTGTAATTTTCAAATTAACTTGCTTATTGCTTGGAATGCAAGAATATCCATCATGCATCAGCAAGGTAATTGAAATCAGTAAACAGTAGCTGTCATTACAACTGTGTATAAAACTTATAGCATTGATATACTACGTATTTTATCAGCACACATTTTTAACAATACAGCCATGACATAAACGACAGTTTGTTGTGTGTATCTGTCACACAGGTTTTAAGGTGAATAGTTTACATACAAGTGTAAGTGATATGACTAGTACTTATGATGCATGGTTTGGCTGTGTTTTTTTATGCTTGATCTGTTGTGCATAGTGTGCCTTTTCATAGACTGAATGGGAATTTGCTGTGTTAGTGTTAGCACTGCTGGCTGCAAACTGTGTGGCATGGCCTTCAATTTTACATTGGTATTGCATATGCTTCACACACCATGGGCTTGTTTGTAAAAACACTGTTTTAGTGTAGGTTAACTGATACTTGAGCAGGTATCTGTTTGATAGCAGCAGCTCATAATCAGCACCCCATGCAGGTCAACATTGGAATTGTTTCTGTGCCAAACCCCTTTGTTGTTTTTCTTTTAAAACACTGTCATAGCCTAGGTTGACTGATGCCTGAACGGGTACCTATTTGATAGCAGCATTTCATAATCAGCACACCCTGAAACTCAACACTGACATTGTTTCTGTCTCTGTTTTTTTTTAAACATTCCTATAGTCTAGGTTGACTGATACTTGAGCAGGTACCCACTTGTTAGCAGTGTTTCATAATCAGCAATCATATTCTCAAAGTTTTGTTTTGTAAGCCTTCTGATTCCTGATTGTTTTTGAAGATAATGCATACAGTTGTTCACATGCAATACTGTTAACAGATATATTACATTCTGATATCTCTGAAGTTGTTTTGATTGAACATATCACATTGTTTTTAGTGTTGTACTCATTACATTGGTGTGTGTTCAGCCAAATATTATGCTGACTGTCTCAGATGATTGTCATATGGTTTGCCTATTGTCCACAATAATGTCCAATACCTTTCTCCTCATTTTTACAATGGCATGTTGCAGCTGCTTATTTAAATCATTAAATGCTGACAGTAAAATATGACTTTTGAACATACATACATTTTTACAAAGCTATTGACCTGTATGTGTGTGTGTGTGTGTGTGTGTGTGTGTGTGTGTGTGTGTGTGTGTGTGTGTGTGTGTGTGTGTGTGTGTGTATCTAAGCATAGAGAACTGTTCAGGAAAGAATACTGCTGTCATTTTTAGGAGTATGACATATAGGTCCATAGGTAATTCTGTCCATAATGGATGTGTTTCAATCCCTGTGCATATTGTCATCATAATGATATTGTGGTGTGCTATGATTTTCTTGGGACTGTTCTACATGACAGACATTTTGTTTTCTTATCTGTAGTATTTTGCAATTAATCTTTACAGAGCATGTTACCTGAGGACATTCACCAATCTGAAGATGTTGACAAGCAAATGCAAGGCCACTACTAGAGTCATCTGAAGAAAACAGTGATGATAATGATAATGATGATGCTGAGGCACCTGGACCTGCCGTGGCTAAGACATCTGATGTCACCACAACCGTGATAGACAATCTTCAGGAGGAGATCCGGGAGTGTCAAGATCGATGTGTTCCAAACACAGATAAAGGACATGATGGGGACTTGGTTTGATAAGATGGCACAGGCTACATGGGATTTATTCAGGATGATAACTCAAGAGATCATTTGGGAGTCTGATCCTCATCAGTCTGGTCCTTCTGGTCATTAGGTATTGTCTGTGTGCTCCACTTATGTTATGCTGTCAACACGGTGATTGCAATTTTATTGATTGGAATGTATATGAACTCTTGTGCATGCATACCATGTATCTGTCATGCTTATGTGTTATTATAGTGTGACATTTACTTTGTTTTCAATATGTGCATGACACACATTAGCACATTACAGTGTCCACACACATGCAACTGTCAATGAATTGTGGCAGTTAACCTGTTGGTACTGCTGCAACAGGCAGCCTGTAAACATGAGTCTTACTGGGACAGCTGGCAAACAACATGTATTGTCCATAGTCCAATGCTAACAGTACCAGCTATCTTGGATGTCTGTTTTCCCATATCAGGTATGTGCAATATACAGATATGTCTTTCCACATGTTTTTGGATGACAGTTTTCATGATATCCCACTGTCATCATGTGTTGTTGTTATATCACAGTTTGGCAATACTGATGCTATGTGGGATCATGTACTGGTATATCCTGTCTATGTGCAGCCCTCCTTTTCTGACTGCATCAAACAGCAAGGTAACACTATTCTGTAGACAATGTTACAGATTACACATTCATTTGCAGTACATTACACCATGTTTGTTGTATGTAGCATTTCCACACCCATGATGTAGTGACACATTATGACGGTATATGTGTGCACATAATCAGATACATAATGACATAGAAATGTACCTTTGATGAGTAAGCATTCAGTGATGTACTGCTGAGGTGTTATGATGCTCACAGGAGTGTCCCCTGCTCTGTAATGAGCATGGTGGTTAACATACACCTGTGTTTCTTTATTTGGCATTTACTTGACAGTATATGTGTATGAAGGAAGTTTCCTATTGATGCTTTAGGCAAACAAATAATACTGTGTTCCACTCATTCACACTGTACATATTGTAAATATTGTCTGTAAGCCTATACTATACTAATGCTCTACAATGTAATAACACTGTACCTACACTTGTCTATAAAGTGTATGATCACATCTGTACTTCATCTCTGTATTAACAGCCTGTTAACCTTTCCACATGTTTCCTAAACATTGTCACCTTGATTGTTATTATTAATTGTTCATTACTCTGTAACTGTTTGGAGCTTTTCTCCCCAGGACTCCGCTGAAAATGGACACCAGCTGTCCAGCCCAACTATCCTGGTAAACTACTGTTAAATAAATAAATAAATGTGCTTGTAATTTTTAGTTTGCTTACCTATACATGTTGATGTGACATAACTGCAAATTACTGTGTAAGTGTGTTTTATATATGTCCAGTTTTGTGGACTTCAGCAATCCATCTGGGCATTTGAGATACATTTTCCATTTGTTTAAATGTATGTTTGTGTGCCTTCTACACATGCAATTGCATTGTGTCAGCTTACTGTATCCTGCTTCACCATGATGTGGTTGTGACATCCCCACTCTGGGCCAGTAATCAAGGAGCCTGAATCCTCACCACTGACACTGAAGTGGGACATTCACTTGGAACAAAAATGGATACACCCAGTGTTTACAGATGCAGCTTTCTGCATCAAGCACAATTTTCCTTAAGAGCTCATAGGGAATGCTCTCAGTCCAGGGTCTGGGTTTCTCTATCTCTCTCCCTCTAGGTCCCCAGTAAGACTCCCCACTGGCACAGCTATAGAGTTGAGACCTCAGCTGAGTGTCCAAGCCAAGTTCTCCACTACTCTCTCTGTGAAACCAGTTCTTTGTGCCCTGCAACAATTATCTGGCACACACACTATTTGACATTTGATTTTCACACACACACACACACACACACACACACACACACACACACACACACACACACACACACACACACACACATGATAGCATGTAGTTACACCATCACCAGACACTCCAGAGCCAGCTACTCTTCTCTTGCAAGTGTACCCAATTATACTGAGTGAAATTAATATTAATGCAAATGGTAATATTGACCAAATAGCAAGGCTTTCATGAGTGGCCACAGTGCCACCTAATAAATATAAGCACTGTCAAAGGTTAAAATTTTCTCTAAAGGACCAGCCACAATAAAAGTTTAAATATATTTAATGTTGTGTCTTTCGGCTTTTCCTGGTTAGGGGTCGCCACAGCGGAACTCCGGTCCACTAATGATTGGCAGTAGATTTTTACGTGCTGAGTTGCCGGCCTTGACACACAACCTTCAACAAAGGTACGCCCATTCACACATGTCTCCACATAGAAGACGATCTAGCTGAGAATCAAACAGGACAACGTCTTACTGTGAGGCAACAACGCTACCACAACACCACCACCGCAGTCTAATAAATAATAAAAGAACATGAAAATACTAAATATCTGTTTATAATAAACACCAGAGTTTCAATTTCAGGTGGACATGTACACACAGTTACAGAAAAACAATACTTAACTAATCTCACTATATTTTCCTGACTGATCTAAATAATTATTATTCCCTGGTTACTTACTAGAACAAGGCAAGATGAAGTAGGTGAGAGGTCCTTCCTTGTCAGGTTAAAAAAAACAGACTGCTCTGAGACTTCAGTCTCAGCTAGTATTAAAACATTATTTTAGTGATGGATTACAGAATTACATCACATACATCTGCTCATCTGACTTCTGGCTCCCATGCTACTCCCCCCCCCCCCGGCTAGAAGCTGTCAGGATTTAGCCCATATCTATCAATAATATACACACAGAAAGCCTTACTAAGATCTGCTGCAGCTCCTAGAAGTCATAAAACAATTTCAAACCTCACACTTCCGGATTAGCAATTGGTTCATCCCAAAGACAATGCAGAAAGCCTCCTAGTACATACTTTTGTCTCTGGCTGCACTGAGAACTGTAATATGTGATCTTCATGGCCTAAATTAAGTAATTATTTTCTTACTGTTTTTCAAAGTCAGGTGGATTGAGATTAATCTCTTCTCTTCCAGTATCCTCTGTTATAATGTATACATTTCAACAGTTACAATCATACATGTATATTTCTTTTCTGTCCAGCAGGACACACTGTTGACACATTTTAACACAAGCATCTTTAGAAGTACTTTTTTTTTAACACAAGCATGTGTACAAATCAGTTTGATATACAAATAACATACAATTCTTTACAAAATTCCAGCTAGCTATGCTGGCATATGTTATACATCCACTGTACTACTTCTCCTGACATAGCTAGCAGTACCTCACATTGTCATAGTGGTCAAAGGTTCTCCACCTCCCTCCCACCTTAATATTTCCTTAGGTTTTTTGCAGGTATGTTTACCTTTGTTAAAACTACTGTCCATTGCCATTTCTTCTGCTGACACAGTGAACATGTGCCAAATGTATGGCCATTTTACAAAGCAGGACATCTGCTGGCTAATGCTTGCAATACATTCTTGTTCTCATTGTACTTGTGTGTTACCCTGTGTAGTTTTGTCACATCCATCTGCACAATCTACTATATTCATTATTCTATACTGTTACATAGTTTAACATATTACTACATGTCATTGGTGTATGTATGTATGTATGTATGTATGTATGTCTATTGACATTGATTGTATGTACATTCCATTTATGCCACAAGCACACATACATACACGTGTACACCCATGTGTAGCCTTTGACACGGCATATGTGTGTAACATACACACATTCCATTATGCATTTGCTTGGCTTATGTACACCTACTTGTGTATGTAGCAGCCTTTGGTGCTCTTCTGCAGTACTTCTGTTTGGCACTGTGCTTAGTTGTTTGCCTTTCACATGCATGATCAAAGGTTTGTGTAGATTAATAAGTGTGTATATATACCTTTAAGAAGTTATCCAAGGGCTTGCACAAGTGTAAAAATACTTAGCACGTGCAAGCTAGACTGCCATTTTGTAGTTAGCTGTTGAGATGTAAGCATGTATGTATGTAAAGTCTGTCTGTTAACCAGTTCATTCATATTGTATGATGCTGTTATCAATGCTGATATGTTTCTATGCATTAAGGCATCTAAATGAAACCCCCCACCTGCTTTTCTTCAATGTCAGAGAAGAACGAGTGACATGGTGTCAGAATGGGATCCAAAAACAAGACTGAGAGATGTGCAGCTAATATAAAGGATTAAATCATCCCTAAAATGTGCATACTTCACAAAACATGTCAGAAACAAATTTTAGATATTAGAACTTGCTCAGCACTGTTTCTTATTCACATAATATGAAATGGGGCACACAGAATGCACTAAATGATATTCACATAAACCTATATGTACGATACTGATAAAAATGCTAGAAATACTACAGAAAATGTTTGAAACAAAGTCCAAATAGCATAAAGTGAATAAAATAAGGGGACACGACTGCATTTTTGCAAAGAAGCATGTATTTTCATATTAAGCAAAACTATCCAAGTTATCAGAAGCGTATAAAGTGTTCACATGTTTGTGCAGTCTTTCAGTAAGGGTATTTCACAAAGTACAGCTGTTACAAAGCTATTTCGCAAAGTACATCCATCAGAAGGCATATTTCACAAAAGTACAGTCATTACAGAGCATACTTCACAAAGTACAGCATTTTGAAGAGTTTATTGTGCATTTGAATGGTGTTACAAGCACACAGAACAGTTTGTTCATACATAATTGCAAGGGCCATATTTTGAGTGTGTTTGTGCATACTTTGTGAGCATGGCAGATAGGTTTGCTGAGAACTGGAGAGTGTTTGAGCAAGAGTATGACATTTTCATACAGGCTGCATTTTCTGATAAAGATGACCATACAAAGGCATTTATTCTGCTTAATTTAACTGGCTCAGAAGCCATAGAAGGGGAGCATTCATTTGTCTATGCACCTGCTATCTATATAGGAGAGGGGGAAAACCATCATATTGTTGTATCAGCTGAGTCAAGGGAGGACCCAGAGTGCTTGGAATGTCAATTTAGAGAAATCCGTAACCCCCAGACAAATATTACAGTGGGAAGGCACTTATTTTACACAAGAGATCAAAAGCCTGGTGAACCTTTTGCAGCATATATAACTGACCTGGGAAATAAGGCTAAAACATGCAGATTTGGTGATTTAAAGGAAGAGTTGTTAAAGACAGACTTGTGTGTGGTATTAAAGATGATGTTGTGAGAAAGATTTTGCTTTGTGACAGTGATTTAACTTTGAATTAGGTCATTGAGATCTGTCAGATATACAAGCTCACAGAAAAGCATACAAATATGCTTACAAATGAGAATAGCTCTAGAAGGCACAGTGATAAAGCTCATGTTGATAGTATGCAGCACATGGTTAAAAGAAACAGGCCCAAGCACATGGCAGCAACTGTAGCCCCTGCAGCACCCACTGGTAAACCCCAAAACTTTCTAGCAAATTCCAGAGAGTATGCAGTCTCACTGAAGCATACGAGTGAGTTGGCAAACTCAAAGCATGGGCCCCAACCTATTTTCAAAAAGTGTTTAGCTTTTGGTCAACAATGCCACAAATGCAATAAATGGAATCATTTCAAAAGGTTTTGTAAATCGAAAGGCCCACATTCTTTTGCTAAAAGGAAACATTTTAAGAAACAAGTTGATAAGTTAGAAAGCTGTAACCCAACTCTTGTTAATGATGTGTCAGTGCTTCATGAAACAGTCAGTGCATTAGATTTAAGGGAAAAGAATTCAGTATTTTGTACTGTTCAGATAAATGGCAAACCCATAGAGCTTAAAGTTGATACAGGTTCCAAGTGCAATATTATGTCAGAAGAAATATTTGCTAGAGTGTGTCATGGTGAAAGGCTTGATTTGGCAAGGTGTGCAAAGCTTCTTGCTTATGAAGGTGAAGAAATTCAAGCCAAAGGCTCAGTAGTGCTTTTATGTTACTCTGCTGGAAGAAGCTACAACTTATTATTTTATGTGGTCAAGAGGCACATCCAGTCATTATTAGAGCTCAGAGACAGTTTGAAAATGGGACTGCTATCATTTAATAAGGAAGTCCATCATGTTATCTTGAAAGACCACTACTCTAATTTTGACCAGTACATTTTTTCTACCTATACTGATCTTTTTGAAGACAAACTAGCCAAACTTCCAGTTGTGTACTCTGTGAAGTTAGACTCAGATAACAGTTCAGTTATCAGGCCAGCATGTAAAGTTCCACTAGCTATGCAGGACAGAGTCAAAGCCAAGCTAGATAAAATGTGATTTGTCTTGTTGAAACTCCAACTGAATGGGCATCTTGCATGGTGGAAGCTTATAAAAAAGCTCAGATGACATCAGAATATGTATTGATCCATGAGATTTGAACAAAGCGCTAAAAAGACCTCATCATCCAATTCGCACAGTCAAAGAAGTTGCAGCCTTGATGCCAAATGCCACTATTTTTTTCTGTCTTAGATGCAAAGAGTTCATTTTGGCATATTCAGCTTGACAAGAAATCATCATTGCTCACTACGTTCAGTACTCCATTTGGCAGGTACAGATATCTGAGAATGTCATTTGGGATAAATTCTGCAAGTGAAGTCTTTCAATGTGCAATGGAGCAAAGGTTTCTGGGTATCCTTGTACTATTATAGTAGACAACATACTAGTAGGAGGTCATGATGAAGCTGAACATGACAGAAACCTCAGAAAAGTTCTGGAAAGGGCACATCAAGTGACTCTTAAGCTCAATCCCCACAAATGCAAATTCAGGCTACAAGAAGTTACTTATGTTGGTTATTTATTTACCAGTACAGGCCTATGACCACACCCTTCAAAAGAAACAGCCATTCACAAGATGCCAGCTCCAGATAATATTCAAGCCCTGCAATGTTTTCTTGGCATGGTCAACTATTAGGCAACTTCATTCCAGACTTGAGCCAGCTTTCAGCATCACGTAGAGAGCTAACATGTGAAGATGTATCCTGGTCTTGGTTAGGGCAACACCAAAGAGTATTTGATGTCCTGAAACAGAGAATTGCTAGTTCACCAACTCTCAGGTACTATGATGTTCACAAACCAGTTACACTTTCCTGTGATGCTTCAAAATTTGGTCTTGGTGCAGTCATTACAAGAGGATCATCCTGTTGCATATGCATTGAGAACTCTTACCCAAACTGAAATGCAGTATACCCAGATCGAGAGAGAGATTTTAGCAATTGTGTTTGCATGTTCAAAGATCCATGATTATGTTTATGGTAGATCTATCCAGATCGAAACAGACCCCCAACCTCTGTTCACTATCGTGAGAAAGCCAATGCATTCAGCTTCATCCCGACTACAACATATGATGTTGAGATTGCAAAAGTATAATTTTAATCTTGTCTATAAGAAAGGCAAACTTCTTTATCTTGCTGATACATTATCCAGCTTGCCCAGAAAGACAACAGAACAGCATGAGAATGAGAACCTTGATTTTGAAGTCATGTACATGAGAAATTTTTCTTCCACACATTTTGACGAGCTGAGAGATCACACAGCCACAGATCCAGTTTTACAGAGTCTCAACCACTTTATTAATCAAGGATGCTCATCAAAGCAATCTAGTTTATCTCAAGAAGTGCAACATTATTTTCCATAAAGAGATGAGATTTTGTCTGACAAAGGTATCATTATGAAAGGTCCGAAAGTGATTGTTCCAAAGTCATTGCAATAAGAGTACATTACTTTCTTGTACTGTGGTCACCCAGGAATTGAATCTACCAAAAGTAGGGTAAGAGGGCTAGTATTTTGGCCTTCTATGTCACAAGACATTGAGAGAGCACTTTTATCTTGTTCAGTGTGTAATAGTACAAAACCACATCAGCAGAAGTAACCACTTCAGGTAAACCAAGTTCTGGAACTTCCTTGGTGTACAGTAGCCACTGTTATCTTCGAGTTGAATGGTCAACATTATTTGTTGTTAGTAGACTCTTACTCCAATTGGTTCGAGATTGACTTACTTCCTAACCTAGCATACAGTACTGTCATTGCTAAGATGAAGCATCATTTTGCTGTACATGGTAGTCTGCCCAAAGTTATTTCTGACAAGGGCATACAGTTTACAAGCCAACAGTTCAAAAGATTTGCTGAAGAATGGGACTTTACTTATGTCACAAGTAGTCCAGATAATCCACAGTCAAATGGTTTGGCAGAATGCGCAATTCAAAGTGAAAAAAAATTACTAGAGAAGTCAAAATTAGATCATAGTGATGTTTTCTTGAATCTCAGGAATGTTCCTCATGATAAACATCTTGGTTCACCTGCTCAGAGACCTCTGTTGAGACAAACCAAAACCACAATACCAATCAGTAGTCAATTATTGGTTCAATGTGTCAAGAACAACAGGTTAGGGAAAACCAATCTTCTGAAGAAGTGTCTATCCCAGAAGTCCTACTACAATAAGACCAGTAAACTGCTCAATCCATTACAAGAAGGAGAAATGGTAAGGATGCAGATGTCCAAAGGTTATGATCGGATTGGTGTCATGAAGAATATTGGTCCAGAGCTGAGATCATACACTGTGGGCAGAAGGAGCAATCTTTAAGCAGAATCAGAAGCATCTGAGACTGGTGTCTGAGCCTATACCACAGCACTTAGCCTGTGAGAAAGACTTTTTAGCTCACAGTGTTCCAATTCCTGAGGAAGTTCCAGAGGACATTCCCATTCCTGTGACAAATCCAGACGTTCCTGATACGAGTTGTGCACCGCAGACTGTCCCTGTTGCTAAATTTGGTCCCAACTGTTATGTTATGAGATATGGACACATCTCTAAACCCTGTAGTAGATATGAAGCAACTTGGACATGAACATTGTGTCTTGTTTCTAATGTATATAGTAATGCATGTCTAACTCTGATATTGTTTTGAATAAAGGGTAATCTTTTTAAGATGGAAGATGTAGATCAGTGTGTGGTATATATACCTTTAAGAAGTTATCCAACGGCTTGCACAAGTGTATAAATACTGAGCATGTGTTAGCTAGACTGCCATTTTGTTAGCTGTTGAGATATAAGCATGCATGCATGTAAGGTCTGTCTGTTAACAGTTTGTTCATATTTTATGATGCTGTTATCCATCCTGATGTATTTCTATGTATTAAAGCATCTAAACGAACCCCCCCCCCACCTGCTTGACTTCAATGTTAGAGAAGGACGAGTAACAATTTGGTTCTGTCCTCTGGATTATCCACCATTGTTTAACTTGCATTTAGTCATATGTGATGTTGCTTGACTTATACCTGCACTGCGGACAGACTATTTGGATATGTATTTATTCATCCAATTTGTACTGTGATCCTTATTTATTACCTTACAACACACATTTACCATTGATCATACACATCCAGGTGTGACTGCCACACAGTTTGCGACATGTGGTAACATGATAGTGCATAGGTAGATCTGTTTTTCTGCATTTCATCATGGACAGTATGCATCCCCATCCTGTTTGACAACTTTTCATTGCCCATCTTGGGTAGTGTGCTGTCTGTGTAACTTACCTGTCCTTACCGTTTTTTTTCCAACCTTTGTCTGCCTTGCATTGTGCTATTTGTTCTATGGGTATACCTGCTGTGATTACCTTCACCTCCTCCATCCCTATGTTTACCTTTACTTCCATTCTTAAAAAAAAAAAAGAAAGAAAAATGGGGCCTGATCCCACCAAAAAAAAATTGCCCATGCCCATCTGATTGTCCTATTTCAACAACACTCTTGTTTGTTCCTCTTCTTCACCCGCACCCCACATCTTTTTTTCTCCCACTTTCCTTGAGTGTGTGCATTACTTGTGTTCCCCACACAAGTTCCAAACCTATTGTTAGAGACTGTTAACTATGTCAAAGTGGCCGTGATTACCCTTTGCCTTTAAATTTTTTTATTAGGAAATTTACAGATTCCATCAGAATCCGTAAGTCCAAGCCAATATTTATTTAATGTTACATGTATTATGTAGATATCCATAGTTGTCTCTGAGTTTAGTGTAATGAGTGATATGAATATATTATATTATGCATTACAAATAACCTTGTAGCTTGGAAGCTCCTTTGTCTCTGACCCTGAGCCATTCAACTCCATCTATGAGTTTAAGTTTTATCTTTAAATGTATCACTGAACTCAACGACTAATTGTACCTTTATCTACTCTTTCCCTTTTCTGTTTTCGTGTAACTGCATGTTCTATAAAAGGGCTATCAGCTAGTCCTGACAGGATAACATAAATATGAGAAATCACATAAAAATGCTAAACTGATTTTGCCTGTCTCAGGGGTATAGCCATATTTTTTTAATCTGTAAGCTTCTGAACTGCTAACCCTTACACACACACACACACACACACACACACACACACACACACACACACACACACACACACACACAAATGGTGCCCCCCTCTTCACTGAGGGCCTGCCATAGGTAAAATTAAGCCCTAGGCAAAGGGTTCCATAATGCCTCCTGCTACCGTGCCCTACAGTGGCATGCCCCATTTTTCCTACTTCCTGGCCTCCCAACACCATTCAGATTTTTTTTCTTTTCTCTTTACCTTTTTTCTACATCCTTTCAAGATACCATAATTTGCTAAAGCAGCACTGCAACAACTGTGGTGAAAATATTCAGCTGAAGTGGGGGGGGGTATGAAGGCTTCTAAGCCCCAATAAACTGTGGTGTCCCTGATGCTCTGAGGTGAATTGCATCGCTTTGTTTTAACATTTTTATGTAATGATGACGTGAACAAAACTCATAACTGAGGAAATAAATTCAGTCTTTTTTCTCAGTGAAGGAAGAAATACATTTTGTATAAGAGTTAGTGTTCAAATCTGAGAAAATAGTGGTTCCCAATAAATAGAGAAGGCACATGCTTGGAGAGGATGGATAAATGATATCTAGGGATAGAACTTGCTTCCATTCTCCATCCTGAAAAATAAATAAAATAAAATAAATGTATTCACTTCCTATGTATCCCTCTGGTGTTACATTGTGATGAAAGTAAAGGAACAAATAGCCATAGTTATATTCAGTTTGCTGCTGACATACATAGACATTGCATGCTTCCATCATCTTGCTCGCAGAATACCACCACCTTCTATATAACCCAATGATGTTAGACTGGAATGAAAGTGAAAGAACAAACAGTGCTCAGTATTTTATTTTGTTACTGTCAAACATGTATGTACACACACAGGCCTCCTTACCCCTACCCCAGAAAGACAGCCACTAGAATACATGTATGATGTTAGACTGTGAGGAAAGTGAAAACATTTATTGCAGCAATGTGTAATGTATTCCATCTTATTGCTCTTAGAAAGTATACTGCCTCTGGATAAGCTATAATGACCTTCTGTGTACAACTCTTGAGGTTTGATTGGAGGAAAGTTATAGAAATAATGCTTGCACTTTCGCCAGTCCTGGCAGTCACACAGTCAAACTACAGCAACTGTCTGTGAGCATCTCTCAGCAGGATGAGTTTTCCACTAGATGTGGTCCAGGGCATAGGCCTCTATTAAGTCTATGTCATAATCCACTGATACAGCCTGGGGAGTCAGGACCACCAGGCCTAGAAACTCTGATAATCTAATTGTTCTGTAATACACGCCTCATTATTTGAACAATAGCTTGTTTATTGATTTGTACTGCTACCTGGAAGAATTGTGTGTATTCTTGCCAATAAAATAAAATCCATGGAATGTTTTTAAGAAGAGTGCAGCACAATTGCAGAACAAATAGCATTGTCACCTCACAGCAAGAGATACCAAAGTGTTATTCTTAGCTGAGGTGCCTTTATGTGGAGTCTGCATGTCCTCCCTGTGTTAGTCTGGGTTTTCTCCAGGTGCTCTGTTTTTCTTCCACATTCCAAAGATAAACTGTAGGTGAACTGAACACTCTAAACTGGCCACAGGTGTGCATGCAAGTGTGTGATATGGAAGAATAGCTTTGGCAGGGCTAGCCACCCTGTGATGTGAACCTTGGCTTTAGATGATTGTCACTCTTGAAGTGAAACCCCAACCTCATGTGCAAAAATAGGAAAAGGGGTTGTGGATGGATGGATGGATGGATAGACTGAGTGTGTTCACAGATATTTTTCTCTTATACACACATATACTGATGCTGCCCCAGAAAAGCTAGGTGCATCAAAAGATAGGATACTGTACACTTAGCTACAGGCAAGTTGGAGGAATGTCAAATAACATATGGCATATCTTTGGATTGTTAGAAAAGTGATAAACTGACACAAAGACAGAGAAGAAAAGGCACCTCCATACAGAAAAAAAAAACACAGCCATTATCTCAGCTAGAGAATCAAGGGCTGTAAGACAGCTAATCGATGTACCACTATGCCAATACTCAGCTGCTCTCACACACATCCTTGTCCAGACTTCACACATAGCCATGTACACACATACAAGTGTAAGCATATAGCAGTGATAGGATTACACACATTTCAGTATACAATACAGTGTAACACTCACCTGACAGACCAGATCAGTGATTGTTTCACAGTGATCATACAATACTAAGGGTAAGTCACTTTTATCCACAGACAGCCATCACACCCAACAATTACAACCACTTTTTTTCACAGTGTACTCCTCACATGCCTGAAAGGGATGAAAAAAATTACTGCAGCAAATTACTCCAACTTACTTCACACAAGCACACGTTAGTCCTGCAAATTCAGAATAATGACTGTTTAACATCAGCAAATGAAAGGAAGGTCCTTTGCATCCACAGTCACTCCTCTTTCCTAGCAATCATTTATTGATGTGTTTATTGCATTTGTTAACCAAGAAAGCCCAACTGGGCATGCATTTCTTTTCAATGGAGGCCTACAGATAAAACACCACAAAATAATAAGACGAACTTTGCTAACATACTTAAGAAAAAAGAATGAATAAACTTACAAATAAAGTGTAAAAAAGCAACTAAGTGCCAACATGATTAAAAAGTGTAAATAGCAATAGCCTGTTTTACTGAGTACCCCCAGATGTCTTACTGTGATTAAAAAAATAAAATAATTATAACAACAATACTAATGGCCACTGTAATGTATTTCAAGTTTGTTTCACAAAAACACAGTAACCATAGTATGCTGCATTGTTTCAGTTTTAATTCTTTGGTTTGGCACTAGCTTCAGCTACATTTAGCCCCTCAACCAGCATTGCACTTTCTGACTATGCACATCTCAGACATTTCACTGCGAAAAAAATAATCGCCATGGTAATGCATTTTAACTCTTCATTCAAGCTGTGTGAATTATTCCATTTCACTTTATACATAAAATATTAGCCTTGCAAATAAAATAATAAGAAAATGATGGCAGTCAGTCATTAGGTCCACAACCCCCCCCCTACTCAATAACTGTAACTACTTTGTTGTCAGCTTACATCTCCAGCATCCAACTGTAATAAAATAAATAAATAAATTGTAGGCTATAACAATGCATTTCCAACAACATTTTATACCAAACAGAAAATTGCTTACAACAGTAAGCTTTCTACAGTAAACTACTTAATTTGCCCTGTAGAAAACATCCACTGACAGTATGTAATTGTTAGCCAGGATTATAAAGCAACGTGGTGTGAGCCATCAGTATGGGCAACACACATTGGTACATTAGTGTTACCATGTCAGGTCTGGTATGATGGGGCTATACCATCCCATCACTGTGTGTTTGCGTGCATGTGTGCTTGTGCGCATGCATGTGCGTGTGTGTGTGTGTGTGTGTGTGTGTGTGTGTGTGTGTGTGTGTGTGTGTGTGTGCGTGTGTGTGTGTGTGCACGCATGTGTGTGCGCTCGTGTGTGTGTGTGTGTGTGTGTGTGTGTGTGTGTGTGTGTGTGTGTGTGTGTGTGTGTGTGTGTGTTTGTGTCTGTTTGTATTCATGTCACACAGCTGCACCTGTGGCAATGATGACTGCTGTGCTGACCATAACTTAATATGCATGTTAGTCTTCTTTGGACAAGTCTAATGCCATAAATATACTATTTTTATATTACTTTACTCATAGCATGTCACCACATTTTAAATGTCACATACATCTGTGCACAGTTTTGATATCTCATGAAAATCTTTAATGGCAATGTAAGTCACAAATCATGTTGTGGTATATATGATTTTAGACTACCTTGTTTAATGCTCTGCTACAACTGTGTTTTTCTATACATCACACACTGTCATGCTGTCACTATTATTATTATTGCTTAAGTCATTACTGATATAAATATTCCTACTGTTTGCCACAACAGGTTTCACAGACATACATGAAGCAGCATACCTGTGTTTGCCGTGGCATGCTTTCTGTAGATACTTCCAATGTGTAAAGCTGACATCAACATAACACATGCATTCCATGGCATAGCAGCACATACTTACTCAACTAACAGTGCCAGTTGCATATGACACAACATGCATATAGGAAACATATGTGCTTCTGTACATTCCCCATTGCACATAGTACAATGCTAATCCTGGTATGTGTGTTTTTACTCACCCATTAACATTGCATTGTTTTTCAACATTGTAATTATATGTATGAGTGCATGATCAAATGTTGTTCAGACCATGTAATTCTTGGCTTGGATACTGTGTGCATCCTCTGTCACTGCTGTAACCTGCATTTATACAATGTCTGCACATATCAGATGCTACTTTGGTACAATGTAAAACCTGAAGTATAGTACCACTTTAGCCATGCTGGTGATTTGTTATGTGCATTACATACTTCTATCACACTTCAGTTCTGCATCCTTATCTGCTTGTTGTGGTCTGCTACTTCTCTCATACCCACACTTAAGGAGCCAACCTCCTAACCACAATGTGCCACATGCACACACTACAATCCATATATGTGTTACAGTGGGACTGACTACATGCAAACTACACACATACAACTGTGCACTTTCCTGAAGGCGTCCAGATACGTTTCTTCTAATTGTTGCCATGTAGATAATAATAAAATAAAGCAAGACATGATTTAGATACGTGTATGTTACTGTGATAGCCCCATACAGAGGCCACAGATGAATTACTGTTGTGTCAGTATACCGTTACCAGTAGGTACATAATATATGATATTCTTTGTGCATATGTGCTTCTGGCAAGTCATGACTCAATGTTGGTTTTAGCTTTTATCACCCATGTCTGGGTGTTCTGTTTGTTGTGCCCTCCTGATCATCTTGTGAAGCATGTGATAGCGCCTCTTCAGGCATCTAAGGTTCTTGGGGTAGATCATCCATACCTTGGGCTGGCAGGTAAAATTATTTTGATGTAATCATATTGTGCAGCATGACAAACATGGTGACCTTTTGTGCAGCCTTTTGCAATGTGTACTGCAGTGTACCCCAATATGCGTCCACACATCTGAATCATAATTTCAGCATGCTAAATAATTAGTGAATTGTGATCCACATTTGCAGTGTGTGTTTTATTCAATGCATTCTCAGCAGGTGTGGAATGTCTCTGAATGGTGTTATGAGTCAGGGCTCTAAAGGATAACTGCAGTCACTCATTGCTATAAATGGACAGAACATTAGCAGAGATGCATCATACAACAGTATAGGAACACAGAACACATTTTTTCAATACAGATATATTTATCTAGCAGTAGATCCTTATAGATCTCATTCTCTTATTGCAATACCATTACGGCACTCTCCCTCTATATAGATCCATTATGCACCCTCTCAAGGTATGTTGATATCAGGTAAATGATGAGGCCATCTGCTGTGAAAGCTACCTGAAAATTGAGCAATGTCAATTGAGCAATGTCCACCCTTTTCTGTTAAAGTATAGTTCAGCACCCCTTCCACTAGAGGTTTTGATTGGTATGTGGATGTAACTAATTGCACTGAAACATTCCTTTGTAGCCTGACACTCATGTGGTATTGATGAGGAGTAAATGAGCTCATCCACCTCACTACACATGACTGCCATGAACTGTCCTACTGGACAACTAGCAGCTGCCTAGGACAGTCCTCTTGTGTCAGCCATGTGCCACTGGAATATTCCAGAAGCTAGTATGGCAAGGCTCATACACACCTTTGTTTCAAATGGCATAGGTCTGTATCTGTCTATTATTTCTCAATCAGAGGGCTGGCTTAGCTGCCATTCTGGTTGTCTGCAGATATTGGGACAGATTTGCATATCATCCTCCAGTGTCATCAGTAGAATCTGTCCTGCTGTAGTGCATTTTCAGCGTAACTTGTAAATGCAGCTTTTTCTGCAAAATCTATGGATAAAGTTTGCAGTAATGTAAAATACTTTTATCTTTTGCTCAAACAAATGTGGCCTCCTCTGAATACTTGCATTAATGTATTGGGGGTATTCGGCCAACACTAGTTTGCCATTTTTTATTGTTGTTGGAAACACATGTTCTGTTTTGGAATCAAGCATAATTTTTGCAGACTTTGCTATTAGCCTATGCCATATCCATTAGAATATGCACCTAGATTTCAGTAGTTCTTGGAATTGTGTCTACCCATGCTGTGCTATGTGCAATTCTCTTTAGGAATTCAAGGATATTTCAAAGATGACAAGGGGTTGCATAAGAACCTTAGAGTGTTAGTAGGTGTTGATCTTACAATGGAGGTTAAATTTTTCCCTAAAGCTGGAGAAGTCCAAAAAATGCAGAGAGTCTATCATAGCAAAATATGCTAAAGCAGTGGTCACCTCTGAGATGAATAAATATTCCCGCCAGTGTATTCTGTGGTGCATATCCTACAACATGTTATATATAGTCTTCTTTTGTTGTGGTCTGTAACCTGTCCATTGAATTAACAATGCCACGAGTCTGTCTTTTATTCCCAGATTGTCCAGAAATAATCTTTCTGGTCCACTTGTAAGGCTTTTCTTTTAATGACCCAGAATTCATGGCAGTCTATATTGCTACTGTCCTGGCTAGCAACTGATTGGCTGTAACTGATTTGACAGCTGCACATGGATAACCAATCAGGAGAGAGAAAACCAAACAATAATACCACACATGATATCAGTTAGTAAAAGGAAGCAAAACATGAAGTTTGGCACCATTTAGGGAAAGAGACTAGAATGTGAATTCATTTTTTTATTCTTTGAGATCGTTCATAGCATGTTATCTTGTTGTTTTAGGTGGGAAGAAAGCTGTAGTATGTGGTGTAGAGAGACACTGAGACTGTTGGCCTTGGCTTGGGCAAGCTATAATATCAACTCTCATTTTATTTGCTGTGTGGTAGCAGTTGCAATCACCAGCTGCAGCATTATTTTATAGAAAGTGAAAGTTTTTTCTATTATGTATTTTTTTTAATTATTTTTAATGCAGTAAGCAGAGTAGTTAACAGCCCTGGTTTCATATCCTGCTGAGGCTACTTCATGTCCTAGACTAAGCAGCTCCTCAACACCTTTTAGTTTGTTTTATTTTTAAATAAATTTTGCTATAAATTCCTGATAACAAATGCACATTTGCAGTTTTCCTCCTCTTCTTTTTCACTTACTATGCAGACTAGATAACTAAAAGCTCTGCCCAACACAGAATTAGCAGTACACTGACCAATAGTATGAACTTAAGATGCATCTTTTTCAAGAGAAGTAGTAGAATAAACAATGCTTGGCAGGACTTAAGCTGTACCTATACATCTTACAAGAAAGCATAAGCTTAAATGCATCAGTTGCAGAAATTCACTTTTATTAATTAGACTTTATCATCATTTTCTTCTTAGGTTCATAGGTTCATAGGTTCATACTAGGCTATCTGCCCTAGGGCATTTATAAGCCTAGCCAGAGTGTGTTTGGCTTTCGCCACCCATTTTAAATTAATTTTGCTATGCCTTTTTTTGAGGTTAGTATACTGTGCCTCTGTCTAACAGTGACACAGAAGTGATAGCCGGGGTAAACCTAGGATCTCCCATCCACTCATCAAGATTCCTCTTGAAGAGAGTCAGTGTGGGACTCTGCCTAACCTGGACTGGGATTTTATTCCAGAGTGAAGGGAGCCTCTGGGTTATGAATATGTCCCTCCAGCATGTCCTATTTATTTCAGTGCTGAGGTTCAAATCTCTCGAGCGCGTAGCTCGATGGGATTTGGATTTTCTGAGGTGCAGCATGTCCATTAATTCCGGGTTGGACATGGCTTTATACGTCAGGCACAGATCGCCTCTGAGCAGGCGGTATGCCACTGAGTAGAGCTGTAGTTTCTTTAACCGAGCAGCATATGGCATCTGTTTGAGCCCTTTGATCCTCTTGGTGAGGTACTTTTGGGGTCTTTCCAGTTGCTGCAGGTGTCTGGTAAGGTACATCCCAAAAGGGGCATTGTACTCAATTATGGGCCTGATGAGGGATGAGTAAAGAGGCACAATGACCTCCACTGATCTAGATGTGAATCCCTTCATGATTAGGTGGGCTATATAAAATGTTTTTCTAACCACTTTGGCCACGTGGTTGTCAAATGAGAGATTGCTATCAACTTGGGTCCCCAGGTCCCTAATGACTTCTTCTCTACTTAATGGATTACCACCTATGTGGTAATTTGTGGGCACTTTGTTTTTGCCAAAGGGGATGACTATACACTTTTTGGCATTTAGCTTGAGGCCATGGCTCTGGCACCAGTTGTCTGTTTCTGTGAGGCCCTTTTGGAGGATGCTTGTGTCGGCTGGAGAGTTGATTATGGCACCCAGTTTGCAGTCATCTGCGAACTTGGTCAGCCACAGTCCTTCCGTGTTGGCCTGTACCACCGAGAAATATATACCGAACAAGAGAGGTCCCAGGACTGAGCCTTGTGGGATGCCACTTGTAACTGGTTTGGAGTCTGACATGGCTCCAGCAATTCTAACCATGTGGGTTCTGTCCTTGAGCCAGTTTGCAACCCATCTAGTGACATAGGGGTTTATATTTAAGCTGGTGAGCTTATCTATAATGCCCGAGTGGGGTATTGTATCGAAGGCTTTTGCGAGGTCCAGGTAGGCTGTGTGGACCACCTTTCCCCTCGTCAATGGCCTTGGTGACTGTTTCAAAGAAATCGACCAGGTTTAAGAGGCAGGATCTGCCCTTAACAAAGCCAAACTGGGTAGGATCCAGTGTCTATAGGTCCCCAATATCTTTATTTATGAGGTCCATGATGATCCTTTCCATAGCTTTGCAGACCAAGCTAGTCAGGCTTATGGGGCGATAGTTTCCAGGATCCGTTGAGGCGCCACCTTTGTGGAGAGGGACCACTGTTGCTGTATGCCACTCTTTGGGTACATATCCTGTAGTAAGGCTAAGACTGAACAGTAGTTTTATGTTTGGGTTTAGCTCTTCTTGGAGTTCATGTAGGGTGCAGCCCGGGACACCATCTGGTCCCATTGATGCTGTGTTTTTTGCTTTGGAGAGGGCGGCTCTTACCTGAGCATCTGAGATGTCAGGGGGGCAGCACTCTGTTGGGATAGATATTTGCCCTTTTGGTGGGGAGGGGGGGGAGAAGTTTGCACTGAACCTGTCAGCTAGGATGTTGGCAATGTCTGTGGGCTCGGTGTATTTTTTGTCGTTTTGGACTAATTCTGAGCATATCTGGGAATTCCCACCCAGGTTCCTAACATAACTAAAGAAAGCCTTGTGATTATCCTTAGTGTCCTGTGCAATTTTTCTCTCGAAGCTGGCCTTAGACAATTTTATGAGTGCCCGTAGTTTTTTGCTAATACTGATCAGAGATGCCTTCCCTTTTTGGGATTTTGCTCTATCATGTAGTAGCTTCCTCCTTCTATTGTATAGTTTGTTTATGGCTGGAGTCCACCAGACAGGATGTCTGCCTTTGGAGGATTGGGTCTTGGTTTTATTTGGGATTGCATGATCCATGCATTCCTGAAGGTGTTCATAGAATGTGTTTATAAAGAAATCTGCGGTCTGGGCCATATTTTCCACAGGCCCGGGGGCTTTGAAGGATTCCGCCTCGGTTTTGAGGCATGTGAAATTTGCTTTAGAGAAGTTTTTCACTGTGGTTTTCTGGGCAGGGGGTGGGGTCGGGATGTGAATATCCAGTGAGAGTAGTTTATGGTCTGATCTTACCAGTGAGGGATACACTTCTGGTCTGGAGCATAGTGTCCCCATGTTGGTGATGGTGTACAGGAAGATAATCTCTGCAGTGTATTTTAGTTTAGCGGAGTTGGTCATTCATTTTTTTTAGTGTGGTTTACAGAAAGGATATAGAAAAGGCTTTCACTCTGACATACAGTAAAAATGATACAAACTAAGTCACATTGTACATCTCTGTATGTGTGTGTTTTTATGGCAGCTGGTAAACAAACAAAAACTGTGTGATTTCTAGCCTTACCTAACAGTGCAAATGAAAAGTGAAAGTGGATTTATATTTTATAATAACCATAGAGATGTTAGTGTATTCTAGAAAGATCCTGTCAGTTGTTAAGCAACTGAAATTTCCAGCAAATCAGTGTGCATTTTTTGCTGGATTGCAGAAGAAACTTCTACTAATTAATTTGTGATTGGTTGCAAAATAAAGCAATCACATAAAAAGGGATGTTAAGTCTTCCAGGGGAAAAAAAAAATCACATCTGTTTTTATAACTTTACATGATAATTTGCCTTCCACTTTATTAAGCCAGTGGTATGATGGGGCTATACCATCCCATCACTGTGTGTTTGTGTGCGTGTGTGCTTGTGCACATGCCAGTGCATGTGCGCGTGTGTGTGTGTGTGTGTGTGTGTGTGTGTGTGTGTGTGTGTGTGTGTGTGTGTGTGTGAAAACCCAATATAATATAATATAATTAATATAATATAATATAATATAATATATGTATGTCTATATAAAGACAGGGAAGGATGGGCAGATAGAAAGATAGATAGATAGATAGATAGATAGATAGATAGATAGATAGATAGATAGATAGATAGATAGATAAACTAGCTTTGACATGGTTCCTCTCAAGGAACAATGGAAATTTCATGAAAGAGCTGTGATAATACTGGTGATGGAATTTAATTTGGTAATCTCATAAATATTTAAGGAAAGACTATATCACTTGAAAGAATAGTTCTTACTGATAACACTACTATTTGGATATTTTTAATAGCTTTAATTGTTCACAAAATACTTTTATATGTTTATCTTATGCTCTTTAATTTGATTTTGAAAAAGTACTGTAGATTGCAAGGAGGTGTGTAAGCAGTTAGCTGTGTCATATTCCATATATCATATGTACTGATGAGTTAAATTTGTTGTATCACATGGCAAGAGGAAGGAAATGAGGCTATTTGGGAAGAATTGTCTCAGGTGAGGTGTTTGTTTGCCATAACACAAATTGTCACTGACTTTTAGCTGTGCTTATGAGTAGATTTTATGACTAGATAATATGCTTGTTTCACTGCTGGCTTGGGTCATCATATTGCCATCAGAATATAAAAATTCATATTATATAATTTTTATGATATCCAATTGTCTCACACACATATACAGAAATTCCAACATACATTACATAGTAGCACAGATATCCAGACAGTCTCATACAGACATCCAGACAGTCTCTCTCACACACACACACACACACACACACACACACACACACACACACACACACACACACACACACACGCACACACACACACACACACACACACAAATGTACACACACACAGCTACTTACACTATGCTCTTACATACAAGCTGTGAAGATATGTGAAGGCTGCCAGCCTAGCTAGATAGAATTTTGTAGATAATTCTATGTCATTTGTAAATATTAATATAAGCCATATTAATATAAGCTACAGGCTTGTTCTCTTAAATGTCAGAAAATTGTGTTAAATGTTGAATGTCAAAAATGTAACAATAGTGCACTCTGCTGGAAGAAAGCTGATAAGTCAAGCATTGCATGACTGATCTTAAACTCAGAGCCATGATGTCTGGACTGGCAGATTCTTTCTATTGTTTTGAGACCAGAGTTATTTGATAGATTTTACGTATATAATGTCTTTAATTGCTGTGGTTTCCTGACCAGGTGCAAGATCAAAGATATGAGTTTCTGTTAGCCTGGGAACCACAGAAAAATGATGTAATCTAAAAGGAGTTAGCAGTGATGTATTATTAATTTAAAAGACTGTCTCAGAGAGAGAGAGAGGGAGAGTATTTTGGATTTTGTCTAAAACTGCCAACTCACCAGTACTCTGCTTTTGCTCTATATGTAAGTTTATTTAGAAGTGTGATTGCTCTTAGGAAAAGATAGAAAATAGTAAGTTTAGTCTAGCTGTTTTCTATATTTATGTCAGAACTATTCTACAGTATTATTTTAAGCATTTTCCTGTGCTGTCTGAACTCTTGACTAGCACTGTGTAGTAAGAAGTATTGTCTTGTGATTTTATTATTTATTATTAAATATTTTTAAACCTTTCAACTGTGGCTTTGTGTAGAGATAATTTAAGCTCTAGAGTACATTGCATATATACAGTGATACTGTACAAAGCCACTCCAACAGTCCTGCTGCTCAGTCACACTTAATATTTGGATAATAATATTGCACAGTAAAATTGGGCACCCTTTGGTAAGGGCCTTATTAGTAGCTGATATTAGTGGTTGGTGGCAGCTGGTACTACCTTATAGACTGGGAGGAAGGGACATAGCTGGAGAACCTGTGGCAGCATTCCCCAGGAGTGTCTGTGTGTTTGTATATAACTCATATCTTAAAGACTGTGTGTGTGTGTGTGTGTGTGTGTGTGTGTGTGTGTGTGTGTGTGTGTGTGTGTGTGTGTGTGTGTGTGTGTGTGTGTACGTGTGTGTCAGCTACTTGGGCAGGGACATGAAGCACTGGTTGGACAGAGAGGGTGATGAAGGTTTTAGCTTGACCACTAGGCTGAGACCTGCCCCCTATAGCTGTATCAGTAGGGAGTCATATTGGGTATCTGGAGAGAAGGGGAGAAACCAGCCCCAGACTGACTGTGATCTCTGTGTGCTCTTAAGGGAAATTGTACTTTACTGTGTGTGTATTTGTTATCCTTCCCAGTGTGCACGCACCTCACTCGTGTTAGTGGTGAGGATTGGGGCTTCTTGATTATGGGCCAGTGCACGGGTGTCACATATTAATTGCTTGGCAGTGGTGGGATATACACACCACATATTAATTGATTGACAATTGGCTTGTAGTGGTGTAGATAGTGAATTCCTGCAGCTTGTGTACAGTGATCACTGAAGGTGTTTCTGTATTCTAAATCAGCCATGCAGTGAATATTCAGAGTTCAGACCACAATTGTTTTCTTTCTTTTGTTAGCTTAGTTAGTCAAGGAGAGCAGGCAAGGATGTCAGCAGAGGAGTATGGCAAGCTGTCAAGGAGCCAGTTGGCTGAGATGTGCTAGGCTAAGGGTCTGGTGCATGGAAACCTGACTAAGGCAGACATGATTGCAGGTTTGGTCACAGCTGCATCAGAAAACAGCAATCAGGAGGGCAATCAGACTGGCCGTGGAGATATAGAACACTCAGAGACTGGACAGCTCAACCTTTCTGCAGCGGACTTGAAAATCCATCTGGAGCAAAAGAGACTTGAGTTGGAGGCCAGGCATTTGGAAACAGAAGCAGCAGTGAGACTGAGATGTCTACAGGCTGAGGAGAATGAGAAACTGCTATGCCTAGAAGCTGAGGAGAAGTAAAGGCAGAGACAGCACAAAAAGAAGATGCTGACTCTTCGCTAGAGTCATGGAGGTAATAGGGAAGGGAGTAACTGGACTCCAAAAGCACAAAAGGTCAGTAAATTATTCCTGTAGTTTACAGAGGGGGATAATTTTGATAGTTTCATTCATATGTTTGAGAGTGTATGTAAACAGTATGATGCTGACCAAAGGCTCTGGGTATGGTTCCTGACCCCCTTAATCCATGCTAAAGCTGAAACTGTGTTGGCTAAACTTCCTGATCAGGAATTTCTTTGATTATACTGCTGTTAAGAATTGTCTGCTAGCATTTTTTAGGCTAAAACCTGAAATTTATAGGAACAGGTTTCGTTAGCATAGACACAAGGCAGATGAAAATGTGTGTGAATATGTTGCTGAACTGAGCGCTTATTTTCATAGATGGGTGAGTGGATATCAGGTCACCACTTCTGAAGGGCTGGCAGACCTTTTGGTAAGGGAACAAGACCTTAGCACTTTGCCTGAGGACATGAGGATCTGGTTAGCTGATAGACAATGTGCTACTTCAGATGAGTTGGGGAAGAAGGGAGACCTATACCTAGCAAGCAGAGCATGCCTGCACAGGAAAAGGACCCCCAATACTGCTTATAGGTCTAAAGGAACCCATGGTGGGCAGTCCAGACTGCCCCAACAGAATCTGCCAGTAGTAGGGGAAGCCACTAGTCCAGGTACATGTCCAAGACCTAGGGTTAAATGTTTTGAATGCAACCTGTGGGGCCATGTGGCATACAGATGTCCATGGAGGCAAGGTGAGGAACAAAAGGAGAGAGAGCCAGTAAGTGGGAAAGACAAAATGCTAATAGTAGGTTGTCTTGAGACAACAGGGGTATCAAACTACCGTCCTGCAGATGTCCTGATAGAGAAGGATTTTGATGAGGCAGTACCATGTGTTTATGCAGTTACACACAGCTAGGCTTCAAGATAAGCATGTGGGTCTGGTAGCCTGGGGGAGACCCAGACAGACCACATACTTGCACCCAGGACTGGTGAGGTGGTTACTTCAGGGAGGGAGCTACAAGTGAGTCTGAAGGTGAGCCACAGCTGCTTGTGAGTACTGATGTTCCCTTGGACAGAGTGACTGCAAAAGGTAGAGGTGAGTACTAGTACCCAGGCTGACAGTGAGGCATTGCTGTCAGAGGATGCCAGACTTCCTGTGGAAGAGGAGCTGGGAAGGGTTACAAAGAAAGAGTTGAGCAGGCTCAGCTCTCAGACCCTACATTGCAAGGCCTGAGACAGGTAGCTACTGAGGCATCTGATTCTCAAGGGAAGGGGTAATCTGTATACTGGGACAAAGGGTTACTGTATAGAGAGTGGACCTCCAAGGGAGGGCTAGAAGGTGAGAGGATACAGCAGTTGGTAGTCCCCAGAGCCTACCATCTGGTGCTTCTAGCCATATCCCATGATATTCCCTTTGCAGGCCATATGGGCATAAAATGTACAAAGAGACATATTATGCAGAATGTCTATTGGCCTGGAATTTCCAGAGATGCAATAGGGTACTGCAGGACCTGTGAGAAGTACCAAAAGTTAGGCAAGGCAGGAGACAAGGTGAGAGCTCCTTTGATGCCTTTGCCTGTGATTGAGGAGCCATTTCAGAGGGTAGCTATGGATATTGTGGGGCATCTGAGTACCCCAAGTTCCACTGGGAAAAAGTATACCCTAGTGGTAGTTGATTATGCTACAATATACCCTGAGGCAGTGGCTCTGTCCTCCATTGAGGCAAAAAAGGTGTCAAATGCTTTGTTAGGGATTTTCAGCAGAGTAGGTTCCCAAACAAAATACTGACTGACAGAGGTGCCAATTTCATGTCAGAACTGCTGGCTTGTCTGTGGAAGTACAGTGCAGTGAAGCACCTGAAAACCACGCCCTACCATCCCCGAACTAATGGTCTTGTTGAGAGGGTAAACTCTACAATCAAGTCCATGCTATGGGCATTTGCAGACCAGTTTAAGAGGAGTGGGACAGATATCTGCCCCACCTGTTGTTTGCTTACAGAGAGGTTCCCCAGGAATCCACAGTTTTTTCAACCTTTGAGTTGCTGTATGAGCATAGGGTGAGGGAACCTCTAGATTTAATTTGTGATGAGTGGGAAAGTAAGTGTGAATCTTACAAGGAGTCTGTTGTGGCATATGTCCTAAACCTCAGGACAAGGCTCAGGGAACTCATGGGCTTGACCCAAGAGAACCTGGTAGAAGCCCAACAACAGAAAAAGGTATTGTATGACAGGAATGCTGAAGGTAGAGAGTATGCTGTGCGGCAGCAGCTAATGGTTCTCATTCCTGTCAGACACAACAAGCTGCAAGCAGGTTGGGAGGGGCCCCACAAGATGGTAAGGAAGGTAAGTGATGTTAACTACATGGTGGAACTGCTAGGCAGGAGACAGGAGCACAAATTGTACAATTTTAACATGACAAAACCTTACCATAATAGAGAAGCCCTTGTGCTTAGTATTTGGAGTGGATTGCAGGAGGAGTCTGAGGGAGATCTGGTGACTGATCTCCTCAGTGAGACTCGGACTGACACCTCAGTGGAAGGGGTAGCAATGTCCCAGCAGCTATCTCCTACCCTGGTTTGAAAAATCCGAGCAGTGTTACAGGGGTTTGGGGACATGTTCACTGGGAAACCAGGGTGTACCCACCTGGTGCAGCACCAGGTGGATACAGGACCCCAAAGGTCTATTAGGCAGGCCCCTTATAGGGTGCCTGAGAGATTCAACCAGACTCTGAGAGAGGAGATACAAGAGATGTTGGAAGTAGGGGCAATTCAAGAGTCCAACAGTCTCTGGGCCTCACCAGTAGGGCTGGTGCCAAAGAAGGATGGCAGCACCAGGTTCTGTGTGGACTACAGGAAATTAAATAGTCACACAGAGTCAGATGCTTACCCCATGCCTTGGACAGATGAGTCCTAGAGCAGTTGGGTGGGGATAAGTATCTTACCACCATTGATCTTACCAAGGGTTACTGGCAGGTGCCCTTGACTCCCAGTGCTAGAGACAGGTCAGCCGTTGTGACTTCTTTTGGCTTGTATGAGTTCACAAAGATGCCCTTTGAGATGTAAAATGCCCCAACGACTTTCCAGAGGCTGGTAGATCATATCCTAGCAGGTGCAGGAGGGTTTGCCCTTGCTTACCTAGATGATATTGCCATCTACAGCCATTCCTGGCAAGAGCACCTTCAACATGCCAGGGAGGTGCTGGGCAGACTACAGCAGAGAGGGTTAACCATTAAGCCGAGCAAATGTCAGGTGGGTAAGGCAGAGTTCTCCTACCTGAGACATAGAGTGGGGGGTGGTAAGATCAGGCCAGAACCTGCTAAAATAGAAGCCATTCAGGCATGACCTGAACCTGTTACCAAAAAAGCAGGTGAGGGCATTCTTAGGGACAGCAGGGTACTACAGAAAGTTTGTCCCCAGTTATAGTACTATAGCTGCTCCCCTCACAGACTTCACAAGGAAAAACAGGCCAGATAAGCTAGTGTGAACCCCAGCATGTGAGCAGGCATTCCAGAAGCTTAAAGAAGTTTTGGGAGGACCCCCTGTGTTAGTCAGTCCAGATTACAGCAAAGAATTTGTTGTGCAGGTGGATGCTTCAAACCATGGGATCAGGGCTGTACCTAGCCGGATTTCTTCAGAGGGGCAAGAGCACCCACTGGTTTATCTCAGTCATAGGCTCCAACCCAGGGATGAATGCTACACAGCTGTAGAAAAGGAATTTCTAGCCATAGTGTGGGAACTGCAGAAACTTCAGCCTTATCTGTATGGAAGAAAATGCACTGTAGTTACAGATCACAATCCCCTAACATGGTTCCACCAAGCCAGCCAGCAAAATGTCAAGTTGCTAAGATGGAGTCTACGGTTGCAACAATATGATATGTCAGTGCAGCACCGTAGTGGGGTTAGCAATGCCAACGCAGATGGGTCTCAAGACAGAGAATGGGGAAAGGTATACTCAGGTAGACCTAACCCTCTCAAAAAATGTTTCTCAAGGGTCACTTGAAAAACTAGCTTGAGTTCTGTGGGGGGGGGGGGGATATGTGAAGATATGTGATGGCTGCCAGCCTAGCTAGATAGAATTTTGTAGATAATTCTATGTCATTTGTAAGTATTAATATAAGCCATATTAATATAAGCCACAGGCTTGTTCTCTTAAATGTCAGAAAATTGTGTTATGAATGTCAAAAATGTAACAACAGTGCCCTCTGCTGGAAGAAAGCTGGTAAGTCAAGCACTGTATGATTGTTTGATCTAGATTTTACATATATAATGTCTTTAATTGCTATTAGCCACGGTTGTGCAGTGGTTAGCGATGTTGCCTCACAGCAAGAGATTCTCCCATTGGATTTTCAGCTGTTGCGCCTTCTGTGTGGAGTCTGCATGTCATCCCCACAGTCAAGTGACATTAAAGACATGCAGGTAGGTGCGAGCATGAATGAGTGCACCTTCGTTGAAGGTTAGGCATCGGGCTGCCAACTCGGCACCGTAAAATCCACTGCCAATCATGAGTGGACCAGAGTACCGCTGTGGCGATCCCTAACCGGGAAAAGCCAAAAGACTTATTAAATGTCTTTAATTGCTGCGGTTTCCTGACCAGGTGCAAGATCAAAGATATGTTAAACTCTGAGTTTCTGTTAGCCTGGAAACCAGAGAAAAATGATGTAATCTAAAATGAGTCAGCAGTGATGTTTTATCAATTTAAAAGACTGTCTCAGAGAGAGAGGAAGAGCATTTTGGATTTTGTCTAAAGCTGACAACAACTCACCAGTACTCTGCTTTTACTCTATATGTAAGTTTATTTAGAACTGTGATTGCTCTTAAGAAAAGATAGAAAATAGTAAGTTTAGTATAGCTGTTTTCTATATTTATGTCAGAACTAATCTACAATATAATTTTAAGCATTTTTCTGTGTTGTCTGAATGCTTGACTAGCTCTGTAGTAAGAAGTATTGCCTTGTGATTTTATTATTTATTATTAAATATTTTTAAACCTTTCAACTGTGGCTGTTTTGTGGAGAGATAATTTAAGCTCTAGAGTACATTGCATGTATACAGTGATACTGTACAAAGCCACTCCAGTAGTCTTGCTGCTCAGACACACTTACTATTTGGATAATAATATTGCACAGTAAAATTGGGCACCCTTTGGTAAGGTCCTTATTAGTAGCTGATATTAGTGGTTGGTGGCAGCTGGTACTACCTTATAGACTGGGAGGAAGGGGCATAGCTGGAGAACCTGTGCCATCCTTCCCCAGGAGTGTCTGCGTGTTTGTATATAACTCATATCTTAAAGACTGTATGCCTGTCAGCTACTTGGGTAGCGACATGAAGCACTGGTTGGACAGAGAGGGTGCTGGAGGTTTTACTTTGACCACTAGGCTGAAACCTGTACCCTATAGCTGTGCCAGTGGGGAGTCTTATTGGGGATCTGGAAAGAAAGGGAGAAACCAGCCCCAGACTGACTGTGATCTCTGTGTGCTCTTAAGGGAAATTGTACTTTACTGTGTGTGTATTTGTTATCCTTCCCAATGTGGACACCCCTCACTGGTGTTAATGGTGAGGAATGAGGCTCTTTGATTACTGGGCCAGTGCGCGGGCATCACACAAGTATATGGCAGTGTGTACCTGCTATGGTGTTAACTGGCTTTATCCCATTTCTCTCTACAGATATCAAGAGCTTAGAGGTAGAAAGCCATGCAGTGAATTCATTAGGAGTATGGAGGCTTTGAAGTAAAAAACAATGTGTTCATAGTAAATATGAGGCATTCGTGTAGTGAGTATCTGAGAAAGTATACAACAGACTGGTGTTTTTCATTCATGTCTTTACTAACTGATGAACATACAACATAATGACTTCCTTAGATCTGAGTGATATTCCTTTGGCAGATAGCTGCACTAAGTAGAAGTAGTTTCTAACTAGTGTACTTACATGTCATGATGAGTAAAGGCAAAAGGGAATTATCAACCAAAGTGTCAAGGTATCTTACCACATTCTCTTTTTGAATTTGGGTATTGTCTATGCTACAGGCTGGAGAGAGATGCTGTGTACCTATTTAAAGAATAATATTTCACTTTTTAGTATTTAGTATAAACCCATTTTAAGTTCATAATGTAGGAATGGAGCTAGGGTGTTATTGTTAACTTGACAATGACTCATAGTTTTTAGCCATTTGCAAACTTAAACAGAAGTCTTTGGTTCATGGTGTGCAGATCAGAAAAGTAATTGCTGAGGAAAAGGGGTCCCAGCAATGAGCCTGATGTGGCACCTACCACTTGGTACTTGCAGCATTTTGGTTATGTCTTTAACTGATTTGCTATCCATCTATGTAATGCATCAATCTGACTATGCTAATGAGGGCTATGGTGTTGGTGTCAGATGCCTTGGCCAGGTCTAGGTATGCTGTGTAGAAAGCATAACCACTGTCAGCAGCCTGTTACCTTTTCAAAGAAACTAACCAGATTCATTAGGCATGATCTGTAATTGTCAACAAAAACTTTCATTTTGTGGCTCACTGCTGTTCTTCTGCTGTGATAAATATTTCTGTAGTGTTTACTGTCTAAAAGTGTGTAGGCTAGTAGCTTTAGTATTGTTCCCCACCCAGCCTCCCTGTTGGTGTCTTGCTATTATTCTTGGTGGCTTTGCAGTTGCCCACCCCTACTGTAAATTTGATCTGGGACACTCCTCCCAGTCTAGTGAGATTAGCTCATTCTACCTAATACAGAGAGAACATTTGAGAAGGCCAACCCACACAGTTTCCTAACCTTGAGTTATATTCTGCTTCTCCTCTCTCCCTTTCCTTTACAAAAAAATCTTTGCTAGAATCTTTCTGTGTTCTGCTTAACTGTAACCAAAAAAACTTACACTTGTTTCCTGCCTTTCCTGTAACTAGTCTAGTCCAGATACAGATTTGCTATATCCAGGACTGTTTGTAAGCTTCTGAGCCCACCAAGCCTGTCTCTGTTGGAGGGAAGCCTGCTAGCTTATCAGTGGGAGTGGTAAGGACTAGGTAACCTATCTACCACATAAGGAGTGGTTTCTGGCCCAGAAATTGTAGTTATTGGCCATTTGGGCAGTTTTTCCATCTCTCTCAACTTCCTGATTTAAAAGCCTGCATTTGCACTTGTCTCCCCCTTCCTGTAACTAGTCTAGTCTAGTCCAGATACAGATTTGCTGTATCCAGGACTGTTTGTAAGCTGCTGAGCCCCCCAAGACTTTCTGTGTTGGAGGGAAGCCTTCTAGCTTATCAGTGAGAGTGGTAAGCACTAGGTAACCTATCTACCACATAAGGAGTGGTTTCTGGCCCAGAAATTGTAGTTATTGGCCGTTTGGGCAGTTTTTCCATCTCTTTCAACTTTCTGATTTAAAAGCCCACATTTGCATTTGTTTCTTTCCTGTAACTAGTCTAGTTCAGATACAGAGTCTTAGTTTTAGCACTTGAATTTGATTATTCATGTTCAGCACTTTTCAGAACTTGTTGTAAGCACTAAATAAGCTACAAATTACTACAGCACTCAACCTTCCTCATTACCTAGAGGAAAACAGTTTTTGTACTTACTTTCCTCACTTGCTTAGAGAAAAACAGCTCTTGTACTCACTTTCCTCACTTGTCTAGAGGAAAACAGTTTTTTATACAGGCATGTCCAAGGGTCACCTCCCAGTGTTCTCTCCTGTCTGTCTGATAAATCTGGGCATCCTGGGGCAATGTAGCAATTGCCTCATGTACACAGACAACCCTCTCCTCCTACCACCCAGCACTACAACATGTGAAAGATGCACTTATCTAGCCAAACTGGAGGTAAATCTCTCTCCAACCAAGACAGAACTTGATAGTCAAGAGGAGAAGGTAAACACTTGCACCACACCACACTCATCACATAGTCCCACTAAACCTACACCACCAAAATCCACACATAGAAACACAAAAACATTCACGGAGGCTCTCAATAATAATCTGCTCAAGCAACAGAGACCACCAAAGCAGAAATGCAAGCAACCTCCACCCCCCCAACACACCCCAAATGACACATAGCCCACAGACTCAGTGTACCACACAACCACAGCCCATAAGGCAAAACAATGTACCCAACACACTAGTCATAGGTGACACTATAGTCAGGCACACTGATGTCCCACTCACCAGGCTAAACAAGGAGAAGGTTACTGTCAGCTGCCTGTCGGGTGCCAGGATCCGCCACATAACCCACCGACTCAGGCCACTCCACAACATGTACATATATGACTCTATCATTGTCAATGTTGGTGTGAATGACCTGAGACGTACCTCCCTGGACTAGATGAAAAGAGACATGGGAGAGCTCCCTGATCTTGTAGCCCAGGCAGGTATGACCCTAGCCCTGAGTAACATCCTGCTATCATCCAGAATGATACCACAGTACAAGGACAAAATGACTAACTTCAACAATTGGCTAAGCTTCTGGTGTCATTAAAGGGGATCCAGAATCTGTCTGCCTGGGACGACATGGTCGACAGACCACAATGCTTTGCCAGAGATGGCCTGCACCTGTCACCCCTGGGATTCCAGATACTGGCTACGGCTCTTGCCGCCCCTATAATGCCTTTTTTAGGCAAGGTTCAAATGACAAATTCATCACTGTAACAGGTGCAGGCAAGCAAAAACTGAGGGTACTGTTAGTCAATGCTAGAAGTCTAAATCTCAAAATGCACTCCCTGGAGGCACTCCTTAAAATGGAGAACACCGATATGTCTGCGGTGACTGAGACCTGCTTCAAGGCTCCAGAGAGCACCCCTGCATTACCAGACTATAACTCATACCACACTTTTCATCCACCTAACCTGGACCAGAACACCAAAGGCAGAGGTGTGTCCATATTCATTAAGGATATCCACACCTCCAGGCTAGTTGCTCAGCATAATGCATCTGAGGTTATCCAAGTGCAACTAACTCTGGGAAAAACTGCAATCCAAATTGTAGCTTGCTACAGATCCCCTACCATGTCCCAAGATTCTCACTCCTCTTTTCTTGATATACTGGAAAATATTAGGGTTAAACCAAACACCCTAATAATAAGCGATTTCAACTAGCCCACCATTAACTGGGAAAACTACTTATGTACCAACTCCTTTATTCAACGCTTTCTGGAATTCATAAATTCCAATGCCCTGGATCAACTTATCCACACCCCCACCAGGGGCAACAAATATCCTAAACCTAGTCATTATCAATAAGGGTGACTGGTGTTCCACACCTGAAGTCAACTCCTCATTGGTCAGATCGGACCATAAGCTAATCACCCTAGATATTCACATCCTGCCCCTACCCCCCATTAAGGAAACCATGGTAAAAAATTTCTCCAAAGCCAACTTCATGCTTCTTAAGACAGAAGTTGCGACCTTCATGACACCCATGCAGATGGACAATACAGTTATGACTGCTGAATCCTACAAATATGTGCTCTATAAGCACTTACACAAGTGCATGGATCATGCTATCCCAAACAGAACCAAGGCACTATCCTACAAAAAAGGAAGCCAATCTGGTAGTCCCCTGCCATAAATAAACTCTACAACAGAAGGAAGAAACTATTGCAAAAGAGAGTAAAATCCCATGAGTGGAGGAGTTCCCTGTTCAGCCTCAGTAAGAAGCTGAGATCCCTTTTAAGATCCTCCAAAACTAGCTACAAAAACAAAATTGCCACTGATTCTAGGGACAACCACAAAGCATTCAATAGCTATGTCAAGAATCTCAATGGCAACACCCAGATCTGCTCTGAGTTACAGCACAACAGCACAAAAATTACAGAACCAACTGATATTGCCAACATCCTAGCAGATAGGTTCAGTGCTAACTTTACCCCCCGCTCACCCCCTAAAGGGCTCATATCTATACAGGAAGAATGCAGAGTCCCTGTAATCACAACTATGCAGGTAAAAGCTGCACTCTCCAAAGCCAAAAACACAGCATCCATGGGACCGGACAACATCCAGGCTGCGTTTTACATGAACTTCAGAACAAACTGCCTCCCCACATAAGCACCATGTCAGTCATAGCCTCATGTCAGCCTTTGTTCCCACTGAATGGTGTACAGCAACAGTTATCCCACTCCACAAAGTGGGAGCCACCTCTGATCCTCGGAACTATCACCCTATTATCCTGGGAACTATCACCCTATTAGCCTGTTGAGCCTGGTCTTTAAGGCCATGGAATGTATCATCATGGAACTCATAAACAAAGACATTGGTAACCTCCAAACTCTGGATCCCACCCAGTTTGGGTTTGTGAAAGGCAAATCATGCCTCCTGAACCTGATCAACTTCTTTGAGGCAGTCACCAAAGCCGTAGACGAGGGTAAGGTGGTTCACACAGCCAATCTTGACCTCACCAAGGCTTTCAACACCATCCCTCATTTTTGAATTATAGCTAAACTCACTAAACTAGGTATAAATCCCTATGTCACAAGATGGTATGCCAACTGGATCACTGACAGAACCCACACTGTAAAAGTTGCAGACTCCAAATCTGACTTCAAACCAGTGACAAGTGGAGTACCAAAAGGTTCAGTCCTGGGACCTCTCCTGTTTGGCATCTACTTCTCTGAAGTACAAGCTAACACAGAAGGCCTTTGGCTAATGAAGTTCGCAGATGACTGCAAACTAGGAGTCATAGTCGAGTTCCCAAATGATGTGGACATCCTACAGAAGGGCCTCACTGAGACAGATGCCTGGTGTCAGATCCATGGTCTCAAGCTCAATGCCAAAAAGTGCATTGTCATCCCCTTTGGTAAAAACTCAGTACCCATGAACTACCACATAGGCGGCAGTCTACTTAATGCCGAATGTATGATAAGATCCCTTGGGACCCAGGTAGGCAGTAGTCTCTCCTTTGATAATCACATCACCACAGTAGTCAGGAAATCCTTCTGTGTGGCACACCTCATCACAAAAGGGTTCTCATCCAGAAAAAAGAGGTCATTGTTCCCCTCTACTTATCACTCATTAGACCCATTATAGAGTACAACGTCCCTTTTGGAATGTACCTCACAAGACATCTGCAGCAGCTGGAAAGCCACAGAAGTATCTCACAAAGGATTACTGGCCTCAAACAGATGCCCTACAATGACCATCTCAAAAAACTCCAGCTTTACTCTGTAGCATATTGCCTACTCTTAGGTGATTTCTGCCTAACATATAAAGCTATGTCAAACCCAGAGCTGTTGGACATGCTACACCTAAAGAAATCCCAATCCCTCCTGGCTACACGCTCTAGGGACCTAAACCTTGTCACCACAATAAACAGGACATACTGGAGGGATAGATTCCTGTCCCAGAGACTTCCCATACTCTGGAACAAGCTACCTATCTATGTCAAGCAGAGTTCCTCATTAGCACTCTTCAAGAAAAATCTTGATGAGTGACTGGGAAATAGGAAATACACCCCAGGGATCACTTCTATGTCTCTGCTCGACAGGGGCATAGGAAAATAACTTTCTTGGGTGGCGTAAGCCAGGGATCCTTGTTGGCTATGCTTACTCCCTTCAGCCAATAGCCTAGTACCTACCTATGAACCAATGAACCTATGAACAAAGCTAAACTGCTGTGGGTCTAGCTTGATATTTTTAATATCGTAGCTTATCAGGTCAGTTACACTACATTCAAGAATTTTGTAAATGAAACTTGTGGTGCTGATGGACATATCATTTCCAGGTGAGCTATTCATCAGGGACAAAACCATTAGATTAACTTAAGTTAAAACAGTTTAAGAAGTGTATCTGCAAAGCGATATGTGTGCTAAACTTCAGTGAAGATGAGATTTTTTTTAGGAAAATATGCACTAACGCCTGAAGAGGAACCTGTTTTATCAACTTTCAGAATGAATTACAGTAATACTTTAGCCATGCCTTATTTTAGTGCTTTTGTCTCAATGTTTTTGGTTTTGTTCCTGACTCTCAAGGATACTGGCAGCCATTTCAGAAAATGTATGCAAACCAAAGGTTGTTCTATTTACTTTGTTACTGAAATAGAATAATCACTTGTAGTATCTCAGTAGGTGTATAAACCATTAATGCTAGGTATTGCTATAGCATATTAGACTGCATATTTCTTGAGAGGTTCCATTCAGTATAAGGGAATTAAGCATATTGTTACAACTTGCAAACTATGGGCTGTTTGCACTGATAGGGAGTCCAGTCAATGTACACTAGTACGGTATTAGATATCATTACTAATTAATATAAGGTGTGTTACTGTGTCACAGGAGGGCTGTGACTATCAGCTGGCATGAATTGTCATGCTGCCTTTGTCAGGTTCACACATGTTAGAAATGTAAGGTGTCACTGTGGCATGACTTAATAATGTCCCAGCGCTTGATCTTCAGTTTTTTTCTCAGCATGTGTTTCCTGTTGGCACCTGTTTTTTTTTTTCCTTTTACCCCTCTGTCATGACTGAAGGGTATCACTATGCCTCAGCAATTACTGCTGCTGACTCATGGTGTTTGGTATTACAGCTTTTACTTTCAGTTGTTTGTCTTCTGAGCAGGATATGCACATCCTCCAGTGTTTGCTCTGCGCTCATGCGAGTAACATTTGCAGAGTATCTCTGTGCCACAGGAATTACTGTTACTGCCTCATATTTCTTGGCAAGCTTATCAAATAGTGGTAGCAGTCTGCATGCCTTCTTTTATTTACAGACTGTGTTTTTTTTCACTGCAATAATGAGTATAGAATTTACAGTTAAAGAATGTGAGCAAGTATCTTTGTTCAGAAAGTATATAGCACAAACAAGACCCCCCCCCCCCGGCAATGCTGTAGATGGTATTCATATGCCTTATGTTTTATTGCAGTTGCACACTGTTTAGTATGGTCACTTATGTTTCTAATGTTTTCAAAACTAAGTATAAACTTGGAGAGCTACATATTTCACAAAACATTCCTCACAGTGGGTAATATATTTCTATGTGCCTCTATTCTGTGCAGCTTAATAAAAATGTTTTTCCCTTTTAATAATTTCCTTGATTCACTGTATATTTGCTGCTGCATACAATAACTGCGTATGGAACGTGGAAGTCAAGATTGTTTATTCTGGGTGTTGTTTGATAAATGGGGCAGTATTACCCACAGGAAAGGAGATGTAGTCAACACATGCATGTGGTGGGGCTTACTTGTTGGGAAATAGCACAGTGGAAAGGTGGCAATCCTATATTGAATTGCATTGTATTACCTTGTCTAACTAATGTATATTATCTTTACTTTATCTCTGACACAAAAAGTGTCTCTGGACAACTGAGCCAATCAGATTAAGAACTCAGATATAAAAAACTGACATAATATTGTCTATTACATTATTCTTGTTTTAGCTCTTGTAAAAGAAGATGTCATCAATTTGATCACCTTTCAAATATTAACTTTATACATGGAATAAGTTTTGCATGCTTCCTATGACTTTTCAAATGCCCTTAAAAGTAGTTAGGGTATCTTGGTAAATTTGCTTTAGAAACCTCCATAAAACTTTATCAAATACTATGCAGTAGATCTAGAGCACAAGGCAGATTTTAATATTGTAAACATGTATTTGAAGCAGTCCAGCAGTCTCAGTGTTCCAGTTATTCCTAAAACAAAGAAACTACATTCTTAAAGCATCCAGCAGAGCCTATATCCCGGGCTTTCTGGTAAATGGAAATCCCCATCTCTGGTGCTGCTGAAATTTTGAACTTTGTCACTCCAGTCTCTGTCTTATATTTGGTCGAAAGTTTGTTGTTAAATTTAACTGTTGAGGCTGCCCACTAAAGTGAGCTAGCCTGTGTAAGTGATTTATTACTGTTTTTCCTGCATTTCTGTGTACTTTTTAACTTAAAAAACAAAAAAAATCCTTGTTTTCCCGCCTTTCCCGACTAGTTCAGACCAGTATACAGGCTTTGCTGTATTCTGGACTGTGGTGTAGTTCCTGTGTTGTCCATTGCCTTACTTGGATAGAGGGAAGTTTCTTTGCTCACCAGTGGGAGTGGGGAGCCTTGAGCAGCCTATCTGTCCCTGAAGGAGTGACCTCAGCACAAGAGCTTGTAGTAATTGGTCATTTTGGACCATTTCCAGCTCTTTTGAAGTTCCCTGTTTAAAATCCGCCCCTGAATGTTTTTTTCTGGCTATACTACTCAGAAACAGCTCCTCGTGGTCCTGCAGAGTGGTGCTAGCAGCAGAGAACTGAGAAAAGCGACTACTTTCCTGATCTAAGTATTTTTTGCTGTTTTTACCTGAGAGACCTTCCTTTTCTTACTTTGAACAAGTTTATACTGCTTTATTACCTGTTTTTTGCATTGTACATTATCTGCACTTAAAGTTACATTTGGTTGAAAGTTTGTTGTTAAATTTAACTGTTGAGGCTCCCCACTAAAGTGAGCTAGCCTGTGTAAGTGATTTATTACTGTTTTTCCTGCATTTCTATGTACTTCTTAACTTAAAAAACAAAGAAAACAAAAAAATCCTTGTTTTCCCACCTTTCTCAACTAGTTTAGACCAGTATACAGGCTTTGCTGTATTCTGGACTGTGGTGTAGTTCCTGTGTTGTCCATTGCCTTACTTGGATAGAAGGAAGTTTCTTTGCTCACCAGTGGGAGTGGGGAGCCTTGAGCAGCCTATCTGTCCCTGAAGGAGTGACCTCAGCACAAGAGCTTGTAGTAATTGGTCGTTTTGGACCATTTCCAGCTCTTTTGAAGTTCCCTGTTTAAAATCCGTGTTTGCGCGGCTTTATGCTGACAGCGCAGCGCCGGTTAAACAGGTTTAAACTATTCCTGGCTCCGCCAATTCTGCACTTCAATTTTTCCGTTAAGAAAGCTCTACTTTCAACAAAATCAGTCTATTCGCTTTATCATAAGCCAAGCACTTGCTCCTAAAACCTTTCTTTTAAGTGAAGCACCCTTAAACTAACGTAAGCACTACATCCACCAACAACCCGTGCTAATACCCACTTCCCTTCAAAGTCCTCTATCTGACCCAGTTACACATCACCCCCTTATACTATTCTGGAATGTTGAGTGGTATATTACTGACGTCCTCTCCAGTTCAGCTGGTAAACCTGGGAATCCTGAGACAATGTTACAATTGTCTCATGTACACAGACAACCCTCTCCTCCTCACAACAAACACAAACACATGTGAGAGATGCAACTATATAGCCAAACTGGAGGCTGAACTCTCTCAACACAGGACTAGCAAGACCAGACAGGAGGAGAAGGTAACCACATACACAACAAACCCAGTCTCACATAAACCAACCATAACTGCAAACCAAACACATAGTAACACAAAGACATACTCGGAGGCTCTAATAAAAAACTTACCAAAACAACAGAGGCTCCCAAAGCAGACATCCAAGAAAACACCACCTCAAAACTCTGCACAAGCAACACATAGTACACAAAGTCAGTGTACCAAACAATCACAGCCCTTAAGGCAAAACACCATGCCTGATACACTAGTAATAGGTGACTCTATAGTCAGACACATTGACGTCCCGCTTACCAGGCTGAACAAAGAGAGGGTAACGGTGAGCTGCCTGTCGGGAGCTAGGATCTGCCACATAACACAAGCACTCAGGTCACTCCAAAGCAAGTACAAATATGACTCCATCATTGTCCATGCCGACGTGAATGACCTGAGATGTACCTCCTTGGACTACATAAAAAGAAACATAGAGGAGCTCTCTGATTATGTAGCCCAGGCCGGTATGACCCTGAGCAGCATCTTGCCCTCACCAAGAATGATGCCACAATACAAAGACAAGATGATCAGCTTTAATAATTGGCTCAATTAATGGTGTCATTCTAGGGGGATCCAATGTCTGTCTGCTTGGGATGACATGCTGGACAAGCCACGCTGCTTCACAAGGGACGGCTTGCACCTGTCACCACTGGGCTTCCGGATATTGGCTAAGGCTCTTGCCACCCCCATAGTGCCTTTTTTAGGCAAGGCTCAAAAGACAAACCCACCACCTTAGAAAACAATAAAGGAAAAAAAACTAAGGGTAATGCTGCTCAATGCCAGAAGTCTAAATCTCAAGATGCAGGCTCTTGAAGCACTCTTCAGTATGGAGAGCATTGATGTCTGTGCAGTAACTGAAACCTGGTTCAAGGCTCCTGAGAGCACCCCAGCCCTACCAGGTTATACCTCGTATCATGCATTTCGACCCCAAAACCTGGGCCAAACCACAAAAGGAGGGGGAGTGTCCATATTCATTAAAGACACCCACACCTCCAGGTTAGTGGTAATGCACGAAGCATCAGAGACCATCCATGTGCAACTAACTGTAGGCAAAACTGCTATACAACTTGTAGCATGCTACAGACCACCCTCGCAATCTCAGGAACTCCATTCAGCCTTCCTGAAGACACTGGAGGATATGAATGTCTCACCAAATACCATCATATTGGGAGACGTCAACTACCCAAACATAGACTGGGTGCATTACTCAAGCCCCAACACCCTAGCCCAAAGGTTCCTGGAATTCATCAACTCAAATGCAATGGAACAACTAGTCACCTCCCCCACAAGGGGAAATAATATACTTGACCTGATCATCACAAACATGGGGACAAAATGCTCAACATCAGAAGTATACCCCTCACTAGTGAGATCAGACCATAAACTAATAACCCTAGATATTCATATCCCACCTCCACCCTCAGCACAAAAAAACACAGTGAGAAACTTCTCAAAAGCTGACTTTACACTCCTTAGGACTGAAATGGTATCCTTCAAGCCCCCTGGGCCAGTGGAAACCACATCCCACACTGCTGAATCCTTCACAAATGCTTTCTACGGACATCTCCAAGAATGCATGGATCATGCAATCCCAAATAAAACCAAGACCCTTTCCACCAAAGGCAGGCATCCTATCTGGTGGACCCCAGCCATAAACAAACTTTATAACAAGAGAAGGAAGCTACTGCAAGACAGAGCAAAATCCCATAAAGGGAAGGCATCCCTGATCAGCACTAGCAAAAAACTACGCTCGCTAATAAAATCATCAAAGGCCAACTTTGAGAGAAAAATCGCTAAGGACACTAAAGATAATCACAAGGCCTTCTTCAGTTATGTTAGAAACCTGGGCGGAAACCCTCAGATATGCGCAGAGTTAGTTCATAACGGCAAAAAATACACTGAACCCACAGATATTTCCAACATACTGGCAGACAGGTTCAGTGCAAATTTCTCCCCTCCCTCTCCCCCAAAAGATGAAATAAATATCTCAGCTGAATGCAACCTCCCTGAAATCTCAGATGTTCAGGTAAGAGCTGCCCTCAGCAAAGCTAAAAATACAGCATCCATGGGACCTGACGGTGTCCCAGGTTGTGTGCTACGTGAACTCCTAGAGGAGCTAAACCCGCACATAAGAACGCTGTTTAATCTTAGCCTTGCTACAGGATACATCCCTGAACACTGGCGTACAGCTACAGTGGTCCCACTCCACAAAGGTGGCACCTCTACAGACCCTGGAAACTACCGCCCCATAAGCTTGACCAGCCTGGTCTGCAAAGCTATGGAAAGGATCATTATGGAACTCATAAACAAAGACATCGGGGACCTACAGACAATTGACCCTACCCAATTCGGCTTTGTAAAAGGTAGATCCTGTCTTTTAAACCTGGTGGACTTTTTTGAAACAGTCACTAGAGCCATCGATGAAGGCAAAGCAGTTCATACAGTCTACCTGGATCTGGCAAAAGCCTTCGACACAATACCCCACTCAGGCATCATAGACAAGCTCAACAGCTTAAATGTAAACCCATTTGTCACAAGATGGGTTGCAAACTGGCTAAAGGACAGGACCTACAAAGTCAGAATAGCTGGAGCTATGTCAGACTCTAAGCCAGTCACAAGTGGAGTCCCACAGGGCTCTGTCTTGGGACCCCTCTTGTTCGGCATTTATTTCTCAGATGTGCAGGCAAACATAGGGGGGTTGTGGCTGACAAAGTTTGCAGACGACTGCAAACTAGGCGCCATAGTCGACACACCAGCTGACACATGCATCCTCCAGAAGGGCCTCACAGAAACAGACGACTGGTGCCAGAGTCATGGCCTTAAACTAAATGCCAAAAAATGTATAGTCATCCCCACAAATTACCACATAGGTGGTAATCCATTAAGTACGGAAAAAGTAATCAGAGACCTGGGGACCCAAGTTGACAGTGACCTCTCATTTGACACCCACGTCGCCAAAGTGGTTAGAAAGACCTTCTACCTTGCCCACCTTATCATGAAGGGATTCACATCCAGATCAAAGGATGATTATATTCCTCCCTTATCAGGCCTATGATTGAGTACAATGCCCCATTTGGTATGTACCTCACCTGGCACCTGCAGCAGCTGGAGAGACCCCAAAAGTACCTTACCAAGAGGATCAAGGGTCTCCAGCATATGTCATATGCTGCCAGACTGAAAAAGCTCCATCTCTATTCAGTAGCATACCGCCTGCTCAGAGGTGATCTGTGCCTTACGTACAAGGCCATGTCCAATTCAGAATTAATGGACATGCTCAACCTCAAAAATCCAAATCCATCAGAGCCACGAGAGCTAAAGATCTAAACCTCAGCACAAATATGAATAGGACATGCTGGAGGGACAGATTCATAACCCAGAGGCTTCCCCTCACTCTGGAACAGGATACCTGTCCATGTTAGGCAGAGCCCCTCACTGACTCTCTTCAAGAGAAATGTGGACGAATGGATGGGTGATCGTAGGTTTACCCCGGGGGTCATCTCTGTGTCATTGCTAGATAGAGGCACAGTAAACTAAATTTAATTTAAATTGTACACTTTTGTATCATTACATGGGGTGGCGAAAGCCACATACACTTTGGCTAGGCTTATAAATGCCCTGGGGCAGATAGCCTAGTACTATACTATGAAACTATATACTGTTCTGAAAGCTATACTAATGTGTTGTATACTGTTCTGACAGCTATATTGATCTGTTTAATTCACAGGTAAGTAAATATAATTTTTACATGTATATTAGTACATATATTATCTATGTGATATAGCTTTGTTATGATAACCGAGTAATAATGTGTCTAACAATGTGGAATTTACTGGGAAATAGAAAATCACTAAGATGCATTCTGAGGTGTAACAACAGGCAGATGATATCATTGCCTCTGGATGGTCCAATATGCCCCAATAATGCTCACACTTAGAAAGTAGGCTACTTGCCACGCCATCTTTATATATTTGTATAATAAAGATGTTTAACTTTTCTGCTTTTTTTAAATAGTTTCTAACTGATTGTGTAATTTAGGTTGGAGTCCTGTGGCAGTGGCTGTTCAGAGAATTAGATAAGGCAGATTCTTACCCGAGGAGGTTGCCCTTTAAGGAAAAAAACTATTAATTCTAAATTATATGTGACACATTTTTTAAAGAATAAGATAGTAAATAAATATATATAAATATAAAATGTGCTTATTTTCAGCACATCTTCTGCCTTGTATATATCCTTTTCTTTGTAATCAAAGTACTCCACATAAAAAAGCTTTATCATAACTGGACAGTATAGGTAATTCTAACAGCAGAAGCAGTTCATGGTAATCTTTCTTTGAAAAGTGTTTATTAATATTGTGGAGATAATGTATTGGTTATCTGAAAACTGAAACATCAGAAAAGTGCTATCTTTACATTGCATTTCTGATTCAGAATTCTATTTATACTAAAATGATTTTTTTGTCATTTGAAGTGGTATATTGTGATGAATCATTTAAGCCCTCACATTAGCATCTGACTCAAACGCTGTAGCAAGCATAAATGTAAGGCACTGAGTGTTCAATGGAATATGCCTTGTTTGGTTCTCCAGATACAGGAAATGTAGGCTTTATCAGCAGGCACCTGAGTGTTAGCTTTATGGTTAGTTTTACTTCTCCCAAGTTAAGTAACCACTATAAATAAATAAATGTTATATGCAAAACATCCCACTGTGTCTGTTGCATTCTGCATGTGAGAAAATGCTTAGAATATCTCAGAATTATCAAACAGAGTGAATTTAGCTCTCAAATATTCCTCCCTCTTACACTCTACATATCAACTGTCCAGATTTTTGCAGAATGTCCAGTCTTTTTCCTCCTATTTTTTGTCTGTTCCTCATAAAATTAGTGTAATCCTGACAAATCGCTTTGGATTGACCTCAATAAATAATAACATACCTTTAAATTTCAGACTTCATATCCTTCAGAAAATGCATGCTAACACAAACACTGTTGTTCTAGCACCTTTCTGAGTTTATAAGAGCAATATTTAAAATCTGTCCCTATTCTGTTGCCTTTGTGCTCCCATTATTTTGGCTTTGTGCAGATTTGTTGTGCTAAGAAGTTGGGAGGTATAACCACATCAAATGGCCACAGTGGGTATTCTTATCTATAAAGAAACTAGAAATGCTGAGAACTACTGACTGTATTTTCAATTCTGTGACTTTATCTTTCCAATTAAAAGAACAGGTGGAAACTGTAGATCTTTGCAAATTCATCTAAGAGAGTAATATACAGTCACTATGGATACTTCAAATGAGAAAGTTACAAAAGCGGAAGAATGCACTCTGACAATTACCAAATATCAGGAAATTGTTCTTTCTCCAAGGTAATATGACTTGAGAGTTCATTATACTTGGTCAAGGACATTAGAGTTAAACCCTCCCTGCATGACAGATCTGGGCTAGGGCTTTGCTGCTATATAAAGATAATGTTTGAATTCTACTTCACATAATTTTTTTATTTATTTTTTTGTTCAAGTAAAATTCAAATTCATATGATCTATTTCCATTTACTATTCCTATTGCTTCTTTATCAAACTTTTATAAGGAGTTGTTTTTGTTATTTATTTCTGCCTAAGTTATGCTAATGAACAATTAAAAGTGATATATGTTCAAGAGCAATGATTGCATAAATGATCAACCATTGCACTGATGTATCACAGCTTCAGCCAATGAGATCAATAAAGGACCAAGGTCTGAGATAATAAAGGGCCTAGGTCTGCAGTAACCTGAAAGAAAGAAAGAATTACTTTGATATCTAAATATTACCTCTTCTGTTTCAATGATTTCTGATATTTCACAAAAGCTAAAGTTGATCCATGGGGTAGTAGATTGTATTAGAGAAAGACAGTTGCTGAACTCTCTGTTTTGGAGAGAATAACTCCATTCCCAAAGTATTCCACCCACTCATTGAATAACTGAGGAAACTGATCTACCAGTCCTATGTTAAGGCATGTTTCATGTGCAGACAGTTTTGAGGCATAATTTATTCTCTCCCCAGCAGAACAATCTCTCAATATTTAACCACAGAAAACCATTTGTTTTATTAATTACCATCTGTTAAATGTTCTAGTAGTTTAAATTAGCTTTTTTATGCACCAGCACTAAGACTGGATTTCTACTGCATCATTTCTAATTTCCTACTCAGGCCACACCATTCATATATAAACTATCAGATCATAAATACCCTATGAGAGATGAAAGTAAGCAAACACTTTCAATGACATCTTTGTCCAAAACATCTTTTATCATTTTATGACAGCTATAAAACAGACCACAAAGACTCTGACTCAGTACATTTTTAGAAAAAAAAGTATATCAAACACAATCAAAAATGTGATTAATTTAATATTACGAGGAATGCAGATGCAAGCCTCAGAGCAGCATGACAAAACTGAAAAAAGATTGCAGTTTAAGAGTGATTTTACATTAACTTGGAGTGTCCCTCTTACTTGGAAGTACAGTGATCTCAGAGTTATTATATTTATTTTACAGGGGTGTGGAGGAGCAGACTCTCATATAAGGGGGTGCAGTGTTGGTGGCTTGCCTATCTACCAAAAAGTTTTAGAAGAAGTACAGTGAGTGTCAATACTCCTTTTGATTCGTTGTCTACTCTTTTGTAAATTGGGGGTTCACAGTTACAGGTCTCATAATTCCAAAAGGGAGTTCTAAAACTGTTTTTATATATTTCCTTCAAAGGCTGAAATTAGGCCATTTACAATGTAACTGCTCTGTCTGGTTGTGAAATGCAAATACATTTGAAAAGTTGATAAGGAATTGTATTAGCTGGGCAATAATTACAACTTTTACTGTAAATGCCAAGTCCAAACAGTAGTCCGTAGAAAGGATGGACTGATTCAGTCTGAGCTTCAGAACTGATGGTGACTGATGGAGTTATTTACTGAACTGTGCCAGTGTAAGAGTAGCACAGCATCTCTTATCTGAGTGGTATAAAAGGATAAAATATCATATCAGCTACATTAATTAAGTTATTGGCTCACAAGCATCAGACTTGAAATCATTTCAAAATACTACAAAAACAGAATGTAGCTTTCTGTCTTTAACATTAAGTATTTTATCTGGAGAAATAAATCATATAATTTTCATACTAATCAATATTTGTTGGCAGATAATACAATGTCAGCAGATTTCATCTTATATATCTGTGTGCAAGACATTTTCAAGTTTGCATTGTATTTTATCAGATGTAAGGCACACATTTTTATCTGTTTGATTCCTGTTATCAGTTGTCTTCTAAAGGAACTTTTTTGTTAAGGAAAGAAATACATTAGTTCAGAAATATGATTCTCTTCCTCTTCACAACAGCAGAAACTGTTTTGCAGAGAAATATGCAAGAAAAGGCTATGATATTGCCATGTAACATGAATTTACCACTGGCATATGATCTCTTAGTAAAGGTCTTGGCAAAATGCCTGAAACACAAGCTGTTATTATAGTCTTACAAGCCTTTCCACAGTACTGCAAGCCAAATAAGTACAAGTTAATGCTAACATCACATTTACTCCATTTTATTATAACAATCAATATGACACAGCACCTTGGAATTTTTCCTTACTTGGTACTTAGCTTTGCCAAAGGATATGAAGAATGGCATTCTGAATTCAGGACATATGCCCTCTGTCAGTATCAGATGGAAGGAAATGCTCTGTGGAGACAGCCTGACTATTAATATAAATGAAGACTGGATGTACAGCTTCTGAGCAAGCTGCTTGTCTAATGGGACAAGGTATATATATATATATATATATATATATATATATATATATATATATATATATATTGCCTCACATTTTAATGCCTAGTTTTGACATAATTACTGTAACATTGGTTCTTAGCTTCTTAAGTTCATAAATATTACTACACAGTTGATTGGATGGATCATTTTTAATCTAGCCCATGCAATACTCACTACAAGTTACCCCTTCCCATAATGGATTGTGGGGCCAGCCTTCTGGTGTATTTTCATATCTCTCAACTGTACAGATTTTCGCAGAACGTCCAGATTTTTGCCTTGTATTTTTAACCTGTTTTTCATAAAATTCTGGTTTTCTGTCAAATTAATGGTAAATCATTACAGACTGATGTTAGAAAATAATGAGATATTTGAGTTTCAGACTTCATACCCTTCAGAAAAATGCATGCTAATACAAAACCTGTTATTTGATCAACTTTCTAGGTTTGTAAGAGCAGTATTTAAAAATTGTCCCTATTTTTGGGCCTTTGTCCCACTTTTATTTATGGCTTTGTCCAGATGTCTTGTTCTAAGAGGTTGAGAGGTATTATTGAGGTGGGTCTGTTTCAGAGGAGAGATTTTGTTTTTTGAGAGGTATGTATCCCTCAAGCAGGTTTGGTTTATGTTGGGGTATAAATTTATGTCTCTAGAGTCAGTGTTTGTGGTGTTAACTGTTCTGAGAATAAGTTGAAGGTCACATGGGACAGAATCATTGGAGGCTTTGTAAGTTAAGCAGAAGTTTCCCTGCAAGATTCTGTAAGATATGAAAAATAGAGACAGAGGTTAAGATGTACTGCATAGGACATAGAACTCAGGCCATTGATTTTTGTATTGAAGAAGCACTGGGGTCTTTCAAGCTGGGTCATATGTTTGGACAGGTACATGCTGAAGGGAGTATTATTTTCTATTATGGGCCTAATAGGCACGGAATAAAGGGGGGGTACTAACAATGCTGGATCTAGAAGACAAATCTTTGCTAGTTGTGGTAAAAGGATTTTCTAACTACAATAGAAATATGGTAGCCAACTGAGAGCTCATTGTCTATGAAAATGCTGAGATATCTAATAGGTGTATCTACATTGAATTGGGGTCTTCTATTCAACAGAGTAATGAGTGGTCATGTTTCCAAAGGACATGATACTCTACGTTTTAGCATTCAGCCTTAGACTATGGACTAAATATATTTTTGTATGCATTAGACCCCTTTGTAGGATCCAGGATGCTTCATGATGATAACTCTAAGTTTCTAGTCATCTGCAAATATGAACAGCCAGAGACCCTTGACATTATCTTGGATATTGGAGAAATAAATGTAAAATAGGAGCAGCCCCAGCACTGAGCCTTGGGGACCCCACTGATAATAAGTGTTTTAGTGGACAGTGTGCACCTAGTCCTAATTAGGTAATCCAGTGGGTTACATAAGGATTTACATTTTAATTTGATTAACTTGTCTATAATGCGTGTGTGTGTGTGTGTGTGTGTGTGTGTGTGTGTGTGTGTGTGTGTGTGTGTGTGTGTGTGTGAGATTACATCAAAGGTCAAAGTATTCTGTACATACTGATTTACCTGCATCTAGAGTCTATGACTCTGTGACCTTTTCAAAGAAGTTCACTGGGATAAGTAGATAGGATCTTCACAAATCCAAACTGATTTGGATTAATGGACTGCACGCTGCCAATATCAAATTTTCCATTGTTTTCCAGAATGGATGCCAGGATCATTAATGAGGCCACCATTATGAAAGGGGATGCCCACTGCTGTTTCTCATTGCCACTGACACAATGCCATTACTGTCTTGCTGAGGTTGAACAGATTCAGGAGCAAGTCTGTATGATAGTGTTTTATACTGACAAGGAAGCACTGCACAGCATTGTCATGCCACACAGAGTGTGTGTGTATGTGCGTGTTTTTTTTTTTTACTTCTGAGAGGACATTTAAGAATGTTCAAAGCTGATTTTGGGTGAGGGGGGGTTGCAAACATGATATCAAATGAGGGAAAGATAGGGGAGATCAAAGGAAAATACAAGCTAAATGTGTCTGTTAATAGATTAAATATGTTACTGTGGTCTAATTGGGTGACATTATTATGTATCAGCTATCTACAATACTGTGTATTGTTTCTAAGGCTTCTAAAGTAATTGAATATTCAATTATGGTTGTTCTTGATAGTGGTGGTGATTTTCAGTTTATACTTGGCCTTGGTAGATTTGATTTTATTTTTAAGTTGTTTGTATGTTTAATTTCTTGAATTCAGTTTTGGAACAAGGGGGTTTCAGTTTGTCCCTAACAGTAATGAGTATTTTCTTTTGTTATATAGTTTGTTAATACAAGAGTTCTACCATTGTATTCCTAAAATTGTCATTGTACTTGTGTTGCATCAGAACCAAAGTCCCGATAAAGGCATTGAGCTGAACACAGAAAATCTCTGCAAATGCATCACTGTTGGCTACTGGGGTATCAATGTGGGGGGGGGGGCATTTGAACTGCATCAGATCATCAGATAGTTGCAATAAGCCTGCATTAGTGAAATCCCTAATGACAGTAGAGCTTTTAGACATAACTGGGTTAGGTCCTTTTGATGAAGACAGACCACAAAATGGTGGTCAAACCTGATCAGTGGCGAGATAACTCTAAGCATTAGTCATAATAGTTCTATGTTAATGACAACCAAGTCATGTAATTTTCTTCCTCAAGCAGGGATGAACACAACCTGATCAATGAGTTAGTGTTGATGGAGTCTAGGAAGCACTATGAATATTTATTTGTAACAGCATTGCTAGAAAGTTGAGGAATTCCAGGTCATTATCTTACCATATAAGTCTAGATGCAATGAAACTGTAAAAGAATATGTACATACCAATACCTATAAGAAAGATTCCCTCTGAATAAATCATAAATTGAATTCTGGTAGGAAGAGTATGTGTGTGTGTCCCAAGATCTTCACACCTACATAAACAATGACCATGTTGTATGAGTACTTAAGAGTGAAGGGATTTGTCATACCATAGAACCTGACAGTCAGCTCTTTGTCAGCTTTTCTTTGTTCAGCTTGGCGAGTGGTGAGTAGTGAGTAGCATGTCTCACTATGGAGTCTCTGGTCACTAAGTTGTTTCCATGTATAATGGCTGGCTAACAAGACCTTAAGGGCTCAGGGGTGCCAGTATGATGACTCTCTCTTAGGAGTGTTTCTGGTGGGTGGTGTTCTGTGTGCAGACTGAGGTGTATCTTTGTGCTACAGAGGAATTTGTGAGACAGGTTTATGCCTTGGAAGGAGTATTATTTGGTGAGTGGCATGCTGGCATGAAGTTAGTGCCTAGTGGGTACTGACAATGTGCTTGGATATGAGGTTAGCCTCCAGAGTAACTAGATAGTTATATCTCCCACTTTGGATATGAGGCTAACCTCCAGAGTAATTAGATTGTTATATCTCCCACTTGTAGAATGAACGTTTGATAAAAGTAAGAGGTTATCAGTAAGCATGAGGCACTTCATGTACAGCATCAGAGTTTCTGGTGCTAATAAGTTGACAAAAGGTGCTGTAAGTACAGATTGAAGTCTTCATGGTTCAGAAACTGGTATACAGAAGGCATGCTGGTATATCATAACCCATCTAGAAAGTTTATCATTGTAGGCACCAGATTAGAATTCAGATAGGGTAGCAAAGAAATGTATAATAAGTCAGGAGTACCTAGCAGTGGGATTTACAATTTTATCCTACCTAATCAGAAATAATATAGAAGTATGTCAGGGGGATTTCAAGCTAAGCCATTCTAAAGCTGAGAGATTTTAAATGATAGTTATGTTTTGTACCTGGTAGAGGGGATGCAAATAAATTGTGAAGTAGAGAGATTTATTTGTTTTACTAGGGCTCAACCTGTAGCAAAAAGGCACTTCCTTTCTTGGGGCTGAACCTGTACTGTCAAGTCTGGGTCTAGAGGAGGTGTAGATGTACTATAATGGGGAAAGGGCACAGTCTGGTGAAAATGAATGGCCTGCAGCACAAATACTAGGGAAGGATTGCCATTAAGTGCAACAACATGCACCAGGACTTCTCTATGAAAAGCTATGAGCATCTGTGCAACTCTACGTTGGGATTAGGGTTTGATGTAGTATAAAGGAACACTGGATTCAAAACTAACAACTTATGACATTTAGTTGAATGCAATTTGGACAGATTATGACATTAGCAAACAGGACAAAATTTCCCCCTGGAGGATCGACATCACTACATGGGATCTTTTCTCCTTTTGCCAAGCTGAAGTTATGTTGGAGTTAATTACAGTAAGTAGCAAAGATACAGAGTGCACATCCTTCTTTTTTTAATTTATAACTTTGTTACAGTCTTGAATTTATTTTGACTTTTTTGGCATATAGCCCTGTATAACCTCTCAACTGTAATTTTTTTTTATTTTATTTTACTAATAAGATAAACTAGGCCAATTTGTTTCATATGCAATGATGAAGCAAATAACTATAAAATGCAAAACATAAAGCTATGGAAGAAGTAGAAGCTTTTTAGCAAATAGCATACTTCCATTAGCTAATGCAATTTATTAACACAGAAAATAACTGAAATACTGGTCAGAAATCCAAAATAAAGTAAATATGTATGTGCAGTTCCCATCTGTCTTGTCATCAATGCATAGTATCCATGGAGTCTCTCTCCTATAGTGAAAAAGTTTAGAAAAACCTTTTTTATACGTTGGGGTTTTCACTGGGCAGGCTTTCTGTTTAAAATCATAACATCTCCACAGCAGGTAAATGAATCCTTACTGTAAACAATTTAAATGCCTGAATTTAAGATTTTAACTTGAGCTCTATCTTTCTGGTTGTTGTTAATTCTGTCAGGTACATTACTAAATTGGAGATTGATCTAAATATGCTTAATTTATTTTTGTGGAACTAAGGTCATATTTAATATCAGTCCTGTCAAAAGTAGTTTCTATCTTCAGACTGGACCAGTCTGCTAATTATCTGATTTTCTTAAGAGAACATTGTCCCATTGGTGAAACGGAAATATTTGTAGCTGGTCCACAAATACAGTGTGGAAAAAATAAAGAGCTCAGATAAGAACATTGTCAAGCGTTCTTTAGCTCTGCAGCTCAGTTAACTCTTTCTCTATGTTAACAATTCATGGCATCTTGTTCATCTACTAAAACCAGTTGTTTATGCCAGCAAACATCAGGGACCACTACACCAGGGAACTGGAGGCTATAGTCCTGTGCTAAACAGACACTTTTACAGGACAGCTGTAAGGCTCTAAGGTTATGCTTGTAAAAGGAATACACTCTTGATAGATACTTCTTTAGATATAAAGGGAAATGAAACTTCCCTACTTAGCATCTCTGTAAGTTATATTCCTGTATATGGTACTGACTGCAATCTCTGCAAGGCAAATTTGTCTTGGATATACAAGGGCAGTCATTATGTTTTTTTACTAACACTCCTTACCTTGGTATGCAAATCTTCTAAACTGGAATAACATTCTTCTTCACTTCAAAATGTATTTGCTCTTTTTCATGTCTAAATGTTAAGTGAGCTCTTTATTTGAAATAAGAAAACCCACAACACACACAGATGTACACTTTAACTAAGAATGTAAGAGGAGAATCTGATGCATAACTCTCAGTTGTCCATAGTTTTCAACAATGCCCATTATTTTGCATTAACATTTTTAGATCTAGAACCAACAAACAGTGGCAACCACCCCACTGAAAACAATCTATTAAATCTCCATTCCATCAGAAAATGGAAAGAATACAGCACCACACAAACATAAAAAAAAATGTATTTTGCATAGTGTAAGCCCCCTTCAGTCCCCCATGTCAAGGGCTGTACCCCCACAATCCTTGCTACTTATATGTATGAACAACCATGGATAAAGCAAATCAATCAGTACTTTAAAAATGGTTTATTCCCTTCCTTTGCAGTTAATGTGAATCTCAGAATGAAATAAAAGTAAAACAGAATTGCCACTATAAAGAACACCAAAAAATGGGATAAGCACTGCCATCCAGGCTATTAAAACAATGTTTAATAAAGTGCTCTAATCAACAGAATGGCAAATTGATGACAAAGAAATCATGTGAAACAGAACTTAATGTATGAAGAAAGAATAAGGGATCAATATAAATAATCGTGTTGTTTAATTGAAGCACAGTTAAGCAAAACAAAATATCTCACAAACTTAACATAGCAAAGTTCCCAAGGTCACAAAAACCTAAAAACAATTTTGTTGAAGGTGAAAAGCGCCATGAACAACAATGAGAAGGTAAGCCCCACACACCCTAATCTTGTATATCCTAACTCCGAGACTGTACAAACTTGGAGGAAAAAGCAGTAAGTGAGAGGAAAAAAAATCTCATCTTACCCCTCTTCTCTACGTGCAGCAAATCACAAACAGGTAAGACAGTCTGTGACCATGCAGAGCAATGCATTGAAAGTTTTACGACAGGAAACAGGCAAACTTCCTGATTTGATGTTTCAGCATTTCACAAAGGTGGATACAACAACCCATAGGCTTCCCCACAATAAGATGGGGTGTTATCTTTTGTTATGTGCCAAAATAAAAAATAATAGTTGCTAATTAAAATGTTTATTTGTAGAAGTCCACTTATTACAGTAACTCTCCTAGTACGTACAGCATATCTTTAAAAGTCACCTTTTCTTTAGGTCTTCATGATTCGTAATCAAAGAGATTGAAAGATAATCTGTTATAATTGTTTTGCTGGAGCAAGAGACATACCACTCTGCTACTTATCAAAATATTAAAAAAAATATGAGGTCATGTCTTTACTATTATGCTATGTCAGGTAAAAAGTTACAGTGAGAAACCTTATCATCTCTTTTCATACTTTGTAACAATTTAGTCATTTTGCAAAGTTATTTCATTATTTTATTATGTATTAATATATTTGGTTACTACCACAGATATGAAAAAACTGCAATAATTCAGGAAAACTCTATGAATTTTGAAAGAAAATGCTATTGCAGAAAAAAATAATAATACAGCAGTAATTTTGAAACATATGGTGCAAGATTTGACAGAATCCATGTGAAACAGTTTAAACTAATTTATTATGGTGCCTCAGCACCTGTAACTACTACTTGTTTAATATTTCATTAAATCAGATTTGTGGGCAGAAATGTTATGGTTGGTTACATATTTGATTTCAGCAATTTAGCTGTTGTTATTCTTTTTTCCTGAGTTCAGGGTGTCAGATACTCTATAAACAGCTATCTACTCCAGCGGTGAGGTTGCCTATTATCTATCAATGTATTAGTGTTTCACACAAATAAAGCACAAATTGATTTGACATTTTATAAACTAGAAAATCATAGATGAAAAGAATATAGTACAGTGGTACTTTTCTTAGCACATCTGATTAAGATAAACCTGAAAATGACTTTAAAATGCAGTAGCTCACTGCAGCATTTCATTGCTACAAACATCCAATAATCTTTGTAATTCAATTCTTCTCATGTGATGCACTATCTCTAGATTTTCTGCAAAAATAGCCTTCCTTTCAACACTACTATTTTTATTCCAGCGCTGGTACTTTTTAAAGCAAGCAACTGCTATTAAAACTGTAGTTGCAGAATATACAGTGCATGTGTTTCTCTGTTGTCTTTTCTTATGGTATTCTAGAAGAAGTTTGTCCTAGAGAGAAAATTGCATAGAACAATAACAATTTAAACAAAGGAAAGTAGAAAAGGCACAGAGTATAATACATATATGTTCAGTTAAAAGGGGAAATAAATAATTTTATACATGTACAAGGGAGCAAGGGAAAAGAATAATAACACAAAATAGCCGACCAATAGCCATACTATCACCACTGGCCAAAATTATGGAAAAGTGCACCCGCAACCAATTAATGCACTATCTCACCCAAAATAAACTAGTGGCCAACTCTCAGCATGGTTTTAGGCCACACCACAGCACCACATCAGCCCTCCTATCCTTCTCTAACTCTATCAACATCAACTGAAACAATAACAAACTTACCTCTGCTCTCTTCCTAGATATCTCTAAGGCCTTTGATATGGTCAGTCACCAACTGCATGTCTGTACCCTGAAGGAACTGTCACTGAATAGTAGCTCTATTAAATGGTTCCAATCGTACCTGTCTGTCAGACAACAAGCAGTTTTATGGCAGAATACCCTATCCACACATCTACCCATTACTCTAGGAGTCCCCCAAGGCTCCATACTAGGACCACTACTCTTCTCAGTCTTTATCAATGACCTACCCGCCATCACTCTGAAGGCCACCTGCATCCAACACGAGGAAGACTCTACTTTAATATGTACCGCCTCCTCTTCAACTGAGCTTATGACCCTAACCCACAATACTTTCAATGATGTAGAAAAATGGTTTGCAAATTGTCAGCTTCTATTAAACCCCAACAAAACTAAACTGCTCATCTTTTCCCCCACCTGCAAATCCTCCTCACCATTCTTTACTATAAGTTCCAACAATGGCACAATCATATCCCCAGATATTCACAAAACTCCTGGGCGTCACAGTCAATAATACCCTAAAATATGATATCCATGTCACTCAAACCATCAAATCTGTCAACAAAAAACTGGACTCCCTATAAAGGATCAAACCTTTCCTCACTCCTTTTGCAAGAACCACTATCGCTCAGTCCCACCTACTATCTACCCTCCTCTATGCCTCCCCCCTTCACTAAACTGAACCAAGCCACTCATACCAAACTTGCTAGTTGTTACAACCATATTGCTAAATTTGCTACAAGTGCTACCTCTAGGACTCACCATTGTATCAACCTAATTCAACTAGGATGGCTGGAGTGGCCCAGTCTTCTCTGATACAACCAACTTATAATAACCCACAAAATACTATATCAACCCGAAAGAACGCCAGCACTAAAAATGATCATCAAACCATACAGCAACCTGAGGTCACTATGCTCTGCTGACAAACTGCTGGTACAAACAACTAAGAGCATAAATGTGGCTGGGGACTCTCTATTCGCCATCTCAGTAGGCAAAACTAGGAATATGCTACCTGCCAAACTTACTCACCAATCCTCATTAACCCAGTACAAAAAAAGCCTCAAACTACACTTCCAACAGCATTGGCAGTGTCCTTGCTTAAACCCCGACTAATCACCACCTGCTGTTCCTGCAAACTCTCCCTAAGCATTTCAATCATATACTTTAATAAGTGTATGAATTCTTGAAGAGACTTAGCTCATAACTGCATGTATTACTGTCTGAAATTGAAGCCACATGATTTTGATGTTGTCTACTATGTTTTATCTATGTTTGTAACCTTACTGAAAACTGCATATTATACTTGTCTCTAAATGTTTCTATTGTTCCTAATGTATTTGTACTCAGCTTTCTGGAGCTTTTCTTCCCGGGCCTCCCCTGAAAATGGACATATATCCAGTCGGACTTTCCCGGTAAACAAATGTAAAATAAATAAATAAAATAAATAAATAATAAATAATGAAATGTGGCTTAAAGCTGATGATAAAAATCAGAACTGTTTGGTATTTATGATCTGCAGAACTAATTATGGCTCTCAACTGTCCCAGAATTTGCCTTATATTTGGCCCTGTCTCTCTTAAAAGGTTTGATTTCCTACAAAATCACTGAGAATTGCAGTAAGGCAATAATACCAGACATTAGAGTTTCATAGCTTCATAGGTTCATAGGTTGGTACTAGGCTATTAGCCCTAGGGCCTATACAAGCCTAGCCATAACAATTCCCTGCCTATTTCTTCCCACATTATTTACTTTCCTGGACCTCTGTCTAGCAGGGCGACTGACGTGATCCCTGGGGCAAATTTCCTTTCTCCCATCCAATCGTCAAGGTTCCTCTTGAAGAGGTCCAAAGAGGCACTCTGCTTGACATGTATGGGCAATCTATTCCAGAGTCTGGGGAGTCTCTGGGTCAGGAACCTATCCCACCAGCATGTTTTGTTTATTGTGATGACAAGGGTTAGATCCCTGGAGCGTGTAGCTCTGAGGGATTGGGATTTCTTTAAGTGTAGCATGTCCAACAGCTCTGGGTTTGACATGGCCTTGTATGTTAAGCAGAGATCACCTCTGAGTAGACGATATGCGACAGAGTATAGCTGGAGTTTTTTAAGGCGGTCAGCGTAGGGCATCTGCTTTAGGCCTGTGATTCTTTTAGTGAGGTATTTCTGAGGCCTTTCCAGTTGTTGCAGATGTCTTGAGAGGTACATACCAAATGGGGCGTTGTATTCTATAATGGGTCTAATGAGGGATGAGTACAGTGGGACAATGACCTCCTTTTTTCTGGATGAAAAGCCCTTCGTGATGAGGTGTGCCACATAGAAGGATTTCCTGACTGTTGTGGCGATGTGGTTATCGAAGGTGAGACCACTGTCCACCTGTGTCCCTAAGTCTCTTATCACACTTTCTGTGTTTAGTGTACTGCCACCTATATGGTAATTCATGGATACATGTTTTTCCCAAAGGGATAACAATACATTTCTTGGCATTGAGCTTGAGCCCATGGCTCTGGCACCAAGCATCTGTTTCTGTAAGGCCCTTTTATAGAGTATCCACATCATTTGGGGATTCAATAATGGCTCCCAGTTTGCAGTCATCTGCAAACTTTGTTAGCCAGAGTCCCTTAGTGTTGATCTGTACTTCAGAGAAGTAGATGCCAAACAAGAGCGGCCCAGGACTGAACCCTGAGGTACTCCACTTGTCACTTGTCTGGAGCTGGATTTGGAGTCGGCTACTTTTACAGTGTGGGTTCTATCAGTAAGCCATTTAGCAACCCATTGGGTGACATAGGGATTAATGCCCAACTTAGTAGGTTTATCTATGATTCCAGAGTGGGGGATGGTGTCAAAGGCCTTGGCAAGGTCTAGATAGGCTGTGTGGACCACCTTACCCTTGTCCATGGCTCTGGAGACTGATTCAAAGAAATCAATCAGGTTCAGGAGACAAGATCAGCCCTTCACAAACCCAAACTGGGTGGGGTCCAGTGTTTGAAGGTTGCCAATGTCTTTGTTTATAAGTTCCATGATAATACGCTCCATGGCCTTGCAGATAAGGCTCGTCAGACTGATGGGACGGTAGTTTCCGGGATCCAAGGTGGATCCCCCCTTGTGGATTGGGATAACTGTAGCTCTGCGCCACTCAGTGGGCACAAAACCTGAGGTGAGGCTATGATTAAACATGACACTTAGGTGAGGTGCCAGTTCATATTGTAGTTCATGTAGTACACAGCCCGGGATGTCATCTGGTCCCATGGATGCTGTATTCTTGGCTTTAGAGAGTGCATTTTGTACCTGTGTGGCCGTTATTACTGGAATTTGGCAATCTTCCGGTATTGAGATGGGCCATTTAGGGGGTGAGGGGGGTGAAGTTGGCACTGAATCGATCTGCCAGGATATTGGCAATATCCTTTGGATCAGTATATTTAATGCCATTCTGTTTTAGCTCAGCGCAGATCTGAGCATTGCCATTTAGATTCTTGACATAGTTATAGAATGCTTTGTGGTTGTCTTTGGTATCTTTGGCAATTTTATTTTCGTAACTAGCTTTGGAGGATTTTATGAGGCATCTCAGTTTCTTACTGAGGCCAGTAAGGGAGTTTTTTGCATCCTGGGATTTTCCTCTTTTCTGCAAAAGTTTCTTCCTTTTGTTGTAAAGTTTGTTTATGGCAGGGGACCACCAGATTGGCTTTCTTTGTTTGGATGAGAGCATTTTGGTTCTATTTGGAATGGCATGATTCATGCATGAGTGGATGTGCTCGTACAGTGCCTTAGTGTAGGATTCAGCAGTTGAACTTTCATTTCCCGTCTACATGGGTGTTATGAAGTTTGTCACTTCTGACTTGAGTAGCATGAAGTTGGCTTTGGAGAAGTTTATGGTGGTTTCTTTACTGGGGGGTGGGGGTGGGATGTGGATGCTAAGAGTGATTATCTTATGGTCAGACCTGACTAACGAGGGGGTGACCATAGGTATGGAGCATTGATTTCCCATGTTGGTAATGACCAGGTCTAGGATATTGGAGCCCCTGGTGGGACTATGGATTAATCACCCATTATTAGGGTGTTTGGTTCTATCTTAATATTTTCCAGTATGTTTAGAAAGGTGTAGTGAGAATCTTGGGGTATGGTGGGGGATCTGTAGCAAGCTACAATTTGGATTGCAGTCTTGCCTAATGTTAGTTGCACTTGGAGAATTTCAGACACATTGTGTTGGCCAACTAGCCTGGTGGTGTGAATATCCTTGGTGAATATTGACACTCCTCCACCTTTAATGTTTCGGTCCTGGTTTGGTAGCCGAAAAGTGTGGTAAGAGTTGTAGCCTGGTATTGCAGGGGTGCTCTCTGGAGCCTTGAACCAGGTCTCAGTTACTGCACAGATATCGATGTTCTCCATTTTTAGGTGTGCCTCGAGAGAGTGCATTTTGAGGTTTAGACTTCTAGCATTGAGTAGCATTACCTTCAGATTTTGCATGCTTGTACCTGTTACGGTGGTGGTTTTGTCCTTTGAAGTTTGCCTAAAAAAGGCACTATAGGGGTGGCAAGAGCCTTAGCCAGTAACCTGAATCCCAGGGGAGACAGGTGCAGACCATCTCTGGCAAAGCATCGTGGTCTGTCAATCATGTCATCCCAGGCAGACAGATACTGGATCCCCTTTGAATGACACCATAAGCTTAGCCAATTGTTGAACAAACTTTCTTTCAGAAAATGTTTGTTGATGCAAAAGGTGTTGCTCCATTAACTAAGTAGATTAGAGCTCAGGAAAGTTTTCTTCCTTATTTTGGGTAAAGACAAACATCCACCTTTCTAGTTAATGTATAATGTTTTCTCTAGTTTACAGTGAATAGGACAGGACAGTTCTAACTATTTCCTTTAATAGTTACAGCTGCCTGAGCTTCAATTAGTTTTCCCCACTTTGTGGAGACAAGAACTGGGCAGCTGTAGCAACTTCTTTAAATTACAGTGACCAAGCTACAGTTTGTTGTCTCTGCTTTGTGGAGGTGAGGATATGACCACTTCTGCTACACAGAATGAATTTCCTGTTCTCTGCTTTGTGGAGATGGCTAAAAAAAACTGCTGTCCAGACTTGTTCCTATTGAAAATGCTTAATTTAGAATGGGCACCTTAATTGGTCTGTCCAATCAGTGCGTACATTTTTGAATACTATATACTAGTTACTGTACAGTGGTTTTTCACAATGATTATCTTGGCTGTTGTACTAACAATTCACATAGCATTTCCCTTATGTTAGCATACAAAGTTCCTTAGGTAGACATTGCTTGAAGGAACTTGTGGAGTTTGAACTGTCGTAGTATTTGTCTTAAACTTTGTTTCGGTCTAGGTTATTAATTTCCTTTCCCATTCTTTTTCCTACCTGATTGCTCAGGTCCTGTGTTTATGTCCTACTCGAAGGACTACATTTTCCTTTAAAATTCCATTACTTAAATAATGCTTTTGCAGGGGATTTCAAGTGCATCTGGGTGTGCATGCTAGTTTGACCTGTCCAGTGCTAGGTCTTTTATACAGTCAAACTTCAACAATCATGGGTGCTTTGCATCTGTAAGCACGTAGAGGCTTCAGAGGAGCACTATGAAAGTTTTTGTTACCCCTTGTTACAACCTGTCTCCACCTAATGACTGCAAGTTTAATGTAGTGTAGTTGAAGAAAAAATATAATTTATCTTGAAGGAAAATGCTAAAGTGAAGTGACTGTAGAATAAAATATGTGCGTGGTTGCCACACACGGTAGAAGTGAAACATCTGTAACAATGTCGAAGGAAAGCAAATGGTCATAAAGTATAAGCTCCTTTGCACTTCCTTACAGAAGTTTCACTTCTACCGTGCACGGTGACTAAACACATTCTTTTTTTCTTTCCTGTTTTTTTCAGAACTGCAATGCACATCTACTCCCCTACATGTTTATAAATACGGGTTACTAGTCAACAGAATAATTAATGCCCATTTTCTTTACATATGTATTCCACCTAACTGATTGAGTTAACATATCAGCAAGCTTCCTTGTTGTTATACAGTCATATTCCAAATACTTAAACTCAAACTCATAATACCAATGGAGGATGTCAAACAACGAGTACCATGCACCAATACACAGTTGTAGAAATACATGCAGTAAATATGTACACAGTGAATCATGTCACTACTGAAACCACTCTTCTCTGCAACTTTGCTGTGAAAATTTCATTAAAAATTATCTTTGGACAGACAAAAATGTTGGCTACTACATTTTCTTATATTATGCTGAAACATAAAAAACAGCAAGATAAATAAGAAATACTTATATAGACACTCCCTAAGCGCATCTTGTCATAAATCAACAAGTTCATCTGTTGTAAATGAAGTGGCATACTAATGCCTTTACAATAGATAAACTTGTTGACTGTTGTTGTTTAGATCTACATGCACACACTGTTTAACCTGGTTTTGAAATGGCAAGTGTGACAACCATGTCCTGGCCCAGCAATCAAGGAGCCTCAGTCCTCACCACTAACACCAGGGAGGTCATCTCTCAGAAGAGGAAAGGATAACTAATACACACAGTAAAGTACAATTTCCCTTAAGTGCACACAGAGATCACAGTCAGTCAGGGGCTGGTTGCTCCCTTGCTCTCCAGGTCCCCAATAAGACTCCCCACTGACACAGCTATAGAGTCCAGATCTCAGCCTGGCTGGCAAGATAATCTCTAGTACCCTCTCTGTCCATCTAGTGCTTCATGTCCCTGCCCAGGTAGCTGACACACCATGCACACACTTTGAGAAGAGGTTATACAACCACACAGACCCTCCTGGGAAAAAGGATGGCACAGGTTCTCCAGCTGTGCCCCTTTACCCAGTTTATACGGTAGTAATTACTGCCACCACCAGCTAATAAATATCAGCAACTCAAAGGCCCTTAAAAGGGTGTACAATTATTACTGTGCAATATTATTATCCAATGGTAGTATGACTAACATTCAAGGCTTACTTTAGAGTGGCCTATTACAATAACCTCTATAAATATGCAATGCACTCTAGAGCTTATCTCTATACAAATCAGCCACAGGTAGAAGGTTTTAAAAGTATTTAATAATAAATAATTAAAACACAAGACAAAACTACTACACCACAGAGATATCTAAGAGTTCAGAGATCACACAGAAACTTAAAATAATACAGTAGGACAGGTCTGATTTCAAAGAAAAATACCTAATTAATCTTTATTAGCTTTAACTATTCCTACAAGAAATCACAGTGCTAAAACTTACATGTGAGCATAAGGCAAAGTGCTGATAAGTCGGATGTCCAAAGTCAAAATGCTTCCAGTCTCTTCTGAGAAATAGTATTTAAACATTACTAACAAACATGTTTGCTGGGTCCCTCCCCAAATTACATCATTTTTGGCACTTAGGTTTTCCCAGGCAAACAAACTGCATTATTTAGCAATCTAACACCTGCACAGAAACTTACAACAATAGAAGACATTTTGCATGTATATTCTAACAGAAACTAGAACAATAAAGCACCTTCCACATCTAAATTCTGGTCATAAACTTTAGCCTTAAACAATGGGCATGAAACCTTCATCCAGCCGCAGTGGATCCAAATTCTAACATGAAAGGGTTACAACATGCTTCACTGGGCCAGTAGAGTGCAGTTTTGTCACATATTTTGCAGTTCCACATTTCACAGTATTCTTTACACTCAAGAAAATATGCCTGTATTTTACATTTATTTATACAGTTTATAGAATTATGTATCAAATTCTATTTGACTAGGCTGGCAGCCTTCACCCATCTCTCCCCAATCATCACATCTCTTCCCCCCTGCTCAGGGAACTCAAGCAAGTTTTTCAAGTGCCCCTTGAGAAATATCATTTGAGAGAGTCAGGTCTATCTGGGTGTACCTCACCCCATTCCCTGTCTTGAGAGCCCATCTGCATTGGCACTGCCACTCTCACTGCAGTGCTGCACTGACATATCATATGCTTGCAACCCCAGACTCCATCTTAGCAACTTGACATTTTGCTGAATGGCTCTATTTAACCATGTTAGAGGGTTGTGATCTGTCATCACAGTGAATTTTCTTCAATACAGATAAGGCTGAAATTTTTGTAGTGCCCACACTATGGCTAGACATTCCTTTTCTACCGCTGCATAGGATTCCTCTCTGAGTTGGAGCCTATGACTGAGATAAACCACTGGGTGCTCTTCTCCCTCTGAAGAAATCTGGCTAAGTACAGCCCCCACCCCATAGTTTGAAGCATCCACCTGCACAACAAAGTCTTTGCTGTAGTCTAGACTGGCTAACACAGGGGGTCCTCTCAAAGCTTCCTTAAGCTTCTGAAATGCCTGCTCACATGCTGGGGTCCACACTACCTTATCTGGCCTGCTCTTCCTTTTCAGGTCTGTGAGGGGAGCAGCTATGGTACTATAATTGGGAACAAACTTTCTGTAGTACCCTGCTGTCCCTAAGAATGCTCTCACCTGCTTTTTGGTCACAGGTGCAGGCCATGCCTGAATGGCTTCCACTTTGTCAGGTTCTGGCTTTATCTTACCCCTCACCGCTCTATGTCCTAGGTAGGAGACCTCTGTCATACCCACTTGACAATTGCTTGGCTTAATGGTCAACCCTGCCCTCTGTAGTCTGCCCGGCACCTCCCTGACATGCTGAAGGTGCTCTTTCCAGGAATAGCTGTAGATAGCAATATCATCCATGTAAGCACAGACAAACCCTCCTGCTAAGATATGATCTACCAGCCTCTGGAAAGTCACTGGGGCATTCTTCATCTCAAAGGGCATATTTGTGAACTCATACAAGCCAAAAGGAGTCACAAAAGCTGACTTCTCTCTAGCACTGGGAGTCAAGAGCACCTGCCAGTAACCCTTGGTTAGATCAATGGTTGTAAGATACTTAGCCCCACCCAGCTGCTCTAGGGCCTCATCTGTCCTAGGCATGGGGTAAGCATCTGACTCTGTGTGACTATTTAATTTCCTATAATCCACACAGAACCTGGTGCTGCCATCCTTCTTTGGCACCAGTACCACTGGTGAGGCCCAGGGACTGTTGGACTCTGGAATCACCCCCTAGTTCCAACATCTCCTGTACCTCCTCCCTCAGAGTCTGTCTGACTCTGTCAGACACCCTATAAGGGACCTGCCTGATAGGCCTTTGGGGTCCTGTATCCAACTGGTGCTGCACCAGGTGTGTGCTCCCTGGTTTGCCAGTGAACATGCCCCCAAACTCCTGCAACACTGATCAGATTTCTCGAACCTGTGTAGGAGATAGTTGCTGGGACATTGCTACCCCTTCCACCGAGGTGTCAGCCCGAGCCTCACTAAGGAGATCAGTCACAAGATCTCTCTCAGACTCCTCCTGCAATCCACTGCAAATGCTGAGCACAAGGGCCTCCCTATCATGGTAAGGTTTCATCATGTTAACATGGTACAATTTGTGCCCCTGCCATCTGCCTAGCACTTCCACCATGTAGTTAACATCACTTACCTTTCTTACCACCTTGTAGGGTCCCTCCCAAGCTGCTTGCCACTTGTTGTGTCTGACAGGAATGAGAACCATTACCTGCTGCCCTACAGCATACTCTCCAACTCAAGCATTCCTGACATTCCACACCTTTTTCTGTTGTTGGGCTTCTGCCAGGTTCTCCTGGGCCAGGCCCATGTGTTCCCTGAGCCTTGTCTTGAGGTTCAGGACATATGCCACAACAGACTCCTTGTGAGACTCACACTCACCTTCCCACTCATCTTGAATTAATTCTAGAGGTCCCCTCACCCTATGCCCATACAGCAACTCAAAGGGTGAAAAACCTGTGGATTCCTGGGGAACCTTTCTATAAGCAAAGAGCAGATGGGGCAAATATTTGTCCCACTCCCTCTTAAACTGATCTGCAAATGCCCATAGCATGGACTAGATTGTAGTGTTTAACCTCTCAACAAGACCATTAGTATGGGGATGGTAGGGGGTTGTCTTCATGTGCTTCACACCACAGGACTTCCACAGACAAGCCAGCAGGTCTGACATAAAGTTGGCACCCCTGTCAGACAGTATTTCCTTTGGGAAACCTACTCTGCTGAAAATCTCTAGCAAAACATTTGCCACCTTCTCGGCCTCAATGGAGGACAAAGCCACTGCCTCAGGGTATCGTGTAGCATAATCTACAATCACTAGGATATATTTTTCCCTGTGGAACTTGGCATACTCAGAGGACCCACAATATCCATAGCTACCCCCTGAAATGACTCCACAATCACAGGCAAAGGCATCAAAGGAGCTCTCACCTTGTCTCCTGCCTTGCCTACTTTTTGGAACTGCTCACAGGTCCTGCAGTACCCTGTTACATCGCTGGAAATTCCAGGCTAATAGAAGTTTTGCAAAACACACCTCTTTGAACATTTTATGCCCATATGACCTGCAAAGGGAATATCATGGGCTATGGCTAGAAGTGCAAGACGGTAAACTCTATGCACTACCAACTGCTGTATTCTCTCACCTTATAGCCCTCCCTCAGGGGTCCACTCTCTGTACAGTAATCCTTTGTTCCAGTATACAGATTCCCCCTTTCCTTGAGAATCAGGTGCATCCCTAGCTACCCGTCTCAGGCCTTACAATGTAGGGTCTGAGAGCTGAGCCTGTCTCAAGTCTCTCCTTGTAACCCTTGCCAGTTCCCATTCCACAGGAAGTCTGGCATCCTCTGACAGTGGTACCTCACTGTCAGCCTGAGTACTACTACTCACTTCTACCTTTGCAGTTACCCTGTCCAAGGGAACATCAGTACCCGTAAGCAGCTGTGCTTCACATTCAGTCTCACTGCTACAGCGTAGTTCACTCCCTGAAGTAACCACCTCAGCAGTCCTGGCTGCAAGTATGCAGTCTGTCTGGGTCTCCCCAGGCTACCAGACCCACATGCTTGTCTCCTAGCCTCACTGCATGTAACTGCAAAAGTACATAGTACTGCCTCATCCAAATCCTTCCCATTCAGGACATCTGCAGGATGGTAGTTCCATACCTCTGTTGTCTCAAGAAAACCCACTATTGGCATTTTGTCTTTACCACTTACTGGCTCCCTCACCTTTGGTTCCCCACCTTGCCTCTGTGGACATCTGTATGCCACATGGCCCCACTGGTTGCATTCAAAACATTTAACCCTAGCTCCTGGATGTGTACCTGGACTAGTAGCTTCCCCTGCTACTTGCAGATTCTGTTGGGGCAGTCTGCGCTGCCCACCATGGGTTCCTTTAGTCCCATGAGCAGTACAGGCAGTCCCTTTCCTGTGCAGGGCTGCCCTGCTTGCTAGGTATAGGTCTCCCTTCTTCCCCAACTCCTCTGAAGTAGCACACTGTCTATCAGCTAACCAAATCCTCATGTCCTCAGGCAAAGTGTTAAGGGCTTGTTCCCTTACCAAAAGTTCTGCCAGCCCTTCAAAAGTGGTGACCTGACATCCACTCACCCAGCTATGAAAATAAGTGCTCAGTTCAGCAACATATTCACATACATTTCCATATGCCTTGCGTCTATGCTCACGAAACATTTTCCTATACATTTCAGGTGTTAGCTTAAACCATTCTAATAAATGTCTTTTTACAGCAGTATAGTCAAAACAGTCAGTGTTATGCATTTTTGCTAAAGAAGTTACAGCTTTACCATGGAGTAAGGGGGGGTCAGGAACCATACCCAGAGCCTTTGGTCAACTTCATACTGTTTACATACCCGCTCAAACATATGAATGAAGCTATCAAAATTATACCCCTCTTTAAACTGTGGAAGAAATTTACTGACCTTTTGTGCTTCTGGGGTCCGGTTATTCCCTTCCGCATTACCTCCATGACTCTGGCGAAGAGTCAGCATTTACCTCTCATGCCTCCTCTGCCGTTCATTTTCCTCAGCTTGTAGACTCCTCATTTTCTCGGCTGATTCTAGTTCCATATGCCTGGCCTCCAACTCAAGTCTCTTTAGCTCCAGCTGGATTTTTAAGTCCACTGCAGAAAGGTTGAGCTGCCCATTCTTCCGAGGATATTGTATCTCCACGGTCAGTCTGATTGTCCTCCAGGCTGCTGTTTTCTGATGTAGCTGTAACCAAGGCTGCAATCAGGTCTACTTTAGTCAGGTTTCCATGCACCAGTCCCCTAGCCTGGCACATCTCCGCCATCTGGCTCCTTGTCAGCTTTCCATACTCTTTTGCTGACATGCTGCCTGCTCACCCTGACTAACACTAAGCTAGCAAAAGAAATAAAACAATTGTGATCTGAACTCTGAGTATACACTGCGTGGCTGTTTTAGAGTACAAAACACTTTTAGAGATCACTGTTCATAAGCTACAGGAATTCACTCTACCCCACACCACTACAAGCCAATTAGTATGTGAAGTAGATCCCACCACTGCTACCACTTGTGATGACTGTGCCCTGACCCAGCAATTAAGGAGCCTCAATACTCACCACTAACACCAGGGAGGTCATATCATAAAAGAGGAAAGGATAACTAATACACACAGTAAAGTACAAATTCCCTTAAGTGCACACAGAGATCACAGTCAGTCTGGGGCTGGTTGCTCCCTTGCTTGCCAGGTCCCCAATAATACTCCCCACTGGGACAGCTATAGGGTCCAGATCTCAGCCTAGCTGGCAAGCTAACCCCCAGTACCCTCTCTGTCCAACCATTGCTTCGTGTCCCTGCACAGGTAGCTGACACACCACACACACACACACACACACACACACACACACACACACACACACACTTTGAGAAGAGGTTATACAACCACACAGATCCTCCTGGGAAAAAGGCTGGCACAGGTTCTCCAGCTGTGCCCCTTTACCCAGGCTATATGGTAATAATTACTGCACCACCAGCTAGTAAATATCAGCTACTCAAAGGCCCTTAAAAGGGTGTCCAATTATTACTGTGCAATATTATTATCCAACGGTAGTATGACTAACAGTCAAGGCTTACTTTAGAGTGGCCTATTACAATAACCTCTATAAATATGCAATGTACTCTAGAGCTTATCTCTATACAAATCAGCCACAGGTAGAAGGTTTTAAAAATATTTAATAATAAATAATTAAAACACAAGACAAAACTACTACACCACAGAGATATCTAAGAGTTCAGAGATCACACAGAAACTTAAAATAATACAGTAGGACAGGTCTGATTTCAAAGAAAAATACCTAATTAATCTTTACTAGCTTTAACTATTCCTACAAGAAAGCACAGTGCTAAAACTTACATGTGAGCATAAGGCAGAGTACTGATAAGTTGGATGTCCAAAGTCAAAATGCTTCCAGTCACTTCTGAGAAATAATATTTAAACATTACTAACAAACATGTTTGCTGGGTCCCTCCCCAAATTACATCATTTTTGATACTTGGGTTTTCCCAGGCAAACAAACTGCATTATTTAGCAATCTAACACCTGCACAGAAACTTACAACAATAGAAGACATTTCACATGTATATTCTAACAGAAACTAGAGCAATAAAGCACCTTCCATATCTAAATTCTGGTCATAAACTTTAGCTTTAAAACAATGGGCATGAAACCTTCATCCAGCTACAGTGGAGCCGAATTCTAACATAAAAGGGTCACAACATGCTTCACTGGGTCAATAGAGTGCAATGTTGTCACATATTTTGAAATTCCACATTTCACAGTATTCTTTACACTCAATAAAACATGCCTGTATTTTACATTTATTTATACAGTTGATAGAATTATGTACCAAATTATATTTGACTAGGCTGGCAGCCTTCGCCCATCTCTCCCCAATCGTCACAGCAAGTGTATGAAGATTCATTTGAAATAGATATATTTGCTGATTAGTTACAAATTGTGTTAAGTGGAAGCCATGGGGGTGAGCATATAAGTATTTTTACAAACTTTGTTGTTTTTTATATGGAAAGGTCATAGTAATTCAAACAGAAATGGCACAGTGATGCAGGCCTTATGTTTACATCTTATAGGGGTCACTGAGCAACCTTGTATATGTTTATTTGCTAGTTCTTATGACTTCCATTAGGGGTGTCTGACTGCTATTAATATGATTATGCTTTTGATAGTATGAGAATTGTTTGATATATATAAACATGTATGTATATTTTATTCAGGAACTTTATATGTTAATTTTACCAGCTTTTCAGCTTTGCATCATAGGCTGAATGCTTTATATTTGTTTTTTTATGATGAATGCGCTGTTTGGGATTTTGCAAGCTGAAGTTTAGGTAAGATGACTAATATAACTGAAGAATCAGGTGATTGTTTTATATGTCATGTGACTACTCCTAGTATTTGTATTGGTGTATGGAGACTTAAATACAAGTATTTTGAGATGCTATTTTATTGTATCTGAAGAAGCGTTATGGAAGCAAAGCGAAAGCGCCTATACTTCATTAAACTCAAGTTATCTTTTCACTGCCATGTTTGCCACTTCCTTAATTTTGCCTTTTGGTTATATTTTGATATATGTTGATACATTGTGGTATATTGTTTTAAATCTTTGAGGTTTTAATATGGAATGTGTGTTTTAAAACATAAAAAGTTTTTATTAATAAAGTGATGTGACTGGTCCACCCGGATTATAAAAGGGTGAACTTTTGAATGTGATTTTGTCTGGGGAAGTTCTGTTGAAAAGATTAAAAGGAACGGAAGAGCTCATCTAGTATATTAGGGTCCGTGGTGTGTTTCTTTCAATCACAATTCAGTATGCCTATATATGCCATCACCCTCCTCTACTTCTCTGCTTAAATAACAAATTGTGTTTCTTTATCCTGTATATCCTGAATGCAGTTTTCTTTTGTAAGGAGATTTTAACATTAATGGGTTAGATGCAAATAAATCACTGCTTCAGAGAATAACCTTTGAAGCTTCTATCACAAATTGCCTCTGAACCCACCAGACTAAATGGCAACAATACTTAACTTGGCTTAATAATAAATATCCCACAAAACTGCAGAACAGTGACATCTTGACCAATCACCTAAGTGACCACTGTCCAGTATTTCCTTATTGTACATTTAAAAATCCAGAAAAGTCAACTTATCATAGCGGAAAGATGTTCTACCACAGGAAGCACATTAACATCTCTTCTAATTAAACTTAACTCTGTTGACTGGTTCCTGGAGTATAATGAATCACAACCTACAAATATTTAGCCTGCTTCTATAATGTATTAATGCCACTTCAAGGCAGACTATTTTTTGAAGATCTGAAAGATTTAAAGATAGTAAATATTACTGAATAACCTCAGAACTATAAAACCACAATTTAAGAAAAGGGACCATAGGCAAGGTTAATTTCTGAATTCAAGAAGAGCCCTACCACAATGCTTATGCTGTTAATTCACTCAGAAAGGTTAAACTAATTGTAGAGTTTGTGGTACCCCTGATGAATCCAGCCTCAGCCATGGTTCCTATGGAAAATGTCCCACCCTCCGGATTATATTAAGCATAAAACCTACTGAACTCTTAAACATGTGCATTGGCCACATCACAGGTTAACCAATATATAGCTGAAAACAATAAGTCATTTTTAGGAAATTCTAGACTTTTCTGCAAATCACTGAAAGCAATACAGTATAACACTGACACCTCTAATATACACTGGCTTAACCCATTACTTTCAGACTGGTTTAAACAACATATTTTCAAAATGGAGTCACTTTCCTTGTAATCAGATCTCTGTGATCCTCACTCACAACAATTACTTCAGACAGCTAATATAACAAACTATCAGCTAAGTAGACAAAAAGTATTTCAAGGTGTTAGAAAAAAAATATTTTTGCAAAACTCATATAACAGCAGTATTCTTTACTGAGTTCTAAAACTGGGCAGCCCTGTTATAGTTAGAAATTTGTACTTCAAAATACAAACTTTTTCCACAGTTATCTAGTTCTAAACATGCAAATATCATATACCAGCCTAAGGTATCTCCTCCATTTGCAGCCCCTACCTATCATATAATTGCCATCCCTTTTTCATAAACAAAATATTTAGAAAAATAATTTAGTCAGATTTTGGAATATATTGACACATATGGAGTTCTTACACACTCTATCGATATGTTTTTACAAAAGGTTTCAGCAAGCTAAATTCAATATTGTCTGTCTAGGACACAGTTACATATTTTAGTCTGACATTTATCTAAAAATTAAAAAAAAAAATACGGATAATCAAAAATATTAGACAGAAGCTGAACATTCCTGCATTATCAGAGCAGTTGAAATAAGTCTCTTCTCATCTAGGTGCAGTAGGTAAAAAAAGTCCATATGGATCTGTGGTCTCTTCTCTACCAGAGCTAAAAATACAGTAAATAAAAATAAATAAATAACCTGGATACTGCCAATAAATGATGAGGTTATGCTAGTCCACATAGCTTTCAACTTCTTTGTACAAGAGTTCTGAACAAAGTAAAAAAACACGTGTTTAATAGAACAGCAGCTTTTTTGCATAAACATGCATTTTTTTGAACAATGTGAAGTATGAAATGCTCTCTCTGGCATTATAACTTACTGTAGTCCTCATGGATTTACCAGAAAAAAATCAAACATTTTGCGAAGTAAAACTATGATATAAAATGGGGAATGTTCTGCAAAAGTCTTAATTGAGAAGGACACTGCTAGTCCTTCTCTAGAAGATGGACAGAAGAAGGAAAATGTGACATTACCAAAAGTAGGATGCAGCTGAAGCTGCTTGCTCGTGTGTACTATATAAAGTATAAGCTCTCAGCTGCACGATATGCATGTGCTAATGCAGCTAATCACTAGCACATGTAGAGATGTCACTTACTATTCATTCAGTACACAGGCTAACTAAAACAAGCTAACAGTGCTGAATTTAATAATAGCTTAAAACTCTTTTAACCATAGACAGACTTCAGACAGCTGGACGAGGTCAGTGGGTAGCTTTCTGACATGCCCCCCCCCCCTAGAGTCATGGACCCCAGGCAGTCACCTGAATCACCATTGCCTTCAATCCCTTTAGTTCACAACATATCAGAGTCCTCATACTAAACAGAACTAGACTTAACCAATACTGCACTGAAAGGGCTTTCTCTAAACTTACTCCTATGGAATAAAACTCTTTCCCCCCCCAAAAAATCTTTCTTACCGTTTGGCACCCTCAGAAATGCTCTTCAAACTAACGTTAGTCAATCAGTCAGAAATATGCTTCCTACAATCACTGCATTATCTCCTTGTTCATTTTTTTAATTTGTTCTCCTTCTTTCCTATTGACTCTCTCCTCCAAATGCCATCTCTCTAACTCTGTGAGTCCATTGCTCACCCTTCTTAATCACATCCTCCCCATTTTATCTCCGTTTATTTTATAATATCACCAAAAATCATTTTAGATTCTGATTTGTATTTACAAACATATAGTTTTCATCTATTAATATGTGCTTTTATTTGCATGCAGTTTTGTTCCCTATATTTACATTTTCTGCAGAAATTAAATAACCATTAACTTATTACTATACTTATAAATATTATATATGTTTGCTTGTTGTACTAAGCTATTATTATCATCAACTATCACCTGAAGCATGTGCTTAACTATTGCAGAAATTCATTTTGTTACCACTGAATACATTTTTAATTGTTCACCTACATGGTAAAGAATAAATAAATAAATAATGTGTGCTTCCCAAATAAGGAGGCTGGAAATCTTAATATTTGTTTCAACACCTTTTAAGCACAAGCGATGCTTAAATGGAAGCATAAAATCAAACAGATAGTTGTGATGTTGTTCCTAATTGAAGTTTGTTGACTCCTTTATTTTTCTGGGTATGGTTTCTGATTTTTTTGAGCATTCTAAAGATCATAGACATGGTATTTAATAGTAAGCCTGTGATGATGCAACCAACACCATATCTTACTAATTATTTCTCAGTTTTATTTTGGATACACAGACCTGCACACAAAGCTTTTCAAATGGATTAAATCATCCCCATACAAGGTGACTTGAAGCATAAGGAGGACAACTACTAGGTCATTAATGAATAGAAAGATTAACACTGGACATACAACATAACCATGTGGAAATGGAGTCCTGAATAAATTGAGGTCAGATATCCCAGATTCCAAAGACATTTGAAAAATTCTCTCAGAAACACAGTTTTAGGGTTCTTATGCTAGAACACAAATAAACCTCAATTAAAAATCCACCTAAGTATTGATTTGACTGAAATGCATACCTAAATCTAAAGCCAGGCTAACCTGATTATAGAAATCAATCAAGTTAGTCAATGTTTATTTCCCCTGTGGAAAGCCATGTTAGTTGATGTCTAAATAGTTCTCACTGTTATCTGGCTCTGTCAACAACCACAAGAGGCACCCTTCAAAACCTTTATTCAAAATCAGGGTTTGACTTATTGGGCTATAATTTGGGGGTAACAACCTATTACCATTTTTTAATATTGAGGTACTAATGAATGTTTTCCAACAGTTTGGGATGACTTCTTTACTTAGTTGTCTATATTATAATTTTTCAAGACTAATATGAAGTAAGCTTTTACTCTTTAGCTATGTCTTTTTTAAAGCACTTGTTAGATGGATCCATGTATAGTTTTTATCTTTCTACAGTTTTGTTATGACATGGAATGACATATGACTGGCTACTAATAAGAAACATAGGCTTACCATAATTAAACTACCTGCAGAGATCATATGTCCTCCTAGCAACCAATCATCTTCATTACCTTGTCAGAAAATATATCCAACATTCTGTAGACTTGCTGTCACCTTACAATTTAGACTTAACAAACACTATAATATGACTTATGTAAAGTCCCCCATTAGCTGTACTAAGAAGGCATGAGATAAACAGCTGGACTTGCAGTTAAAATATGTAAGTTCAGGATATATACACTGTTCTTATGTATGTATAGAGAAATATCTATTGACATATCCATTCCTGAAAAAAACATCTAGGCTAATCAAACATTAATGCACATGTGTGGTGTGTCCTTGCATTGTACATGCCCAGTAATACTGTTTTTCTGTGATGCACAATGCCCACAATGGGTAAAAACTACTGTTTGTGCAGCCTGTCTTGTGGACCTATTGAACAGTTTTTGACTGTACCAGCACTGCCTACCTTGAGTGGGGCAGCAATGCATTATTTGCATATGTGTTAGTTGACTGGGCAGTCTCTCTGTGGCTAACACCACTGCCATTTATGGTATCGATGATGTTTTATACACAGCCTGTTGTGGCACCCCCAAATACCACTGTGAATGTATCTCCTCTAGAAAATATTGTCACTAGAACAGGATGATAAACTCTTTGTGAGGGGCAGTTCCTCTTTAGGTAGCTGTGTCTTGTGGGGGTATAAAAGCAAAAACTGGCAAATGTCCTGAGATTTTATGACAAAAACTATTTCATAACTTTTCTTTAATAGTTGCATAAAGCAAATATTTTGTATCTGTGACATATGCATGTAATATGAAATAGCATAAACAATTCAAATGCTACAAGAATAAGCTTTCATTTTGGCAAAAAAGAGAAGTTCTGTCCTCTGCACTGACTGTGGGCATCTTTTGTCCTACAAAATCTTTCCTTTCTACAAAAAATGTCTCACTTTACTCATTTGAAAAGGTTGCAACCCTAGGCAAACTAGAGAACAATTAACTTTATACATTTCAAAAGCAGTGGAATCAAAATGATTTTGAAGCTGGATTAATAATCAGCATAAATAAAGACCTAATAATCTTAACTATCCAGATAAGTTAACACCAGGCAAATAACAATAATGAAATACTTTGAAAATGGTTTCATTAATACATTTGTGTTTAATGGTTTGCAAATAGGATGAACTCTTTGAAATAATGCATTTTTTTTCAGAGCAACCTAAAAAATCCCTTTGTCATGCTGTGATAAAAATATTAAAGAGATCTACGAATTAAAAGTCTGGTATAGTTTGCACTATAGCAATTGTTATAACTACAATATAGAATGTAATAAAAAGTAGGAGTTCAGGCAGCAACTGCTTGAAAAACCTTAGCATAAAATAGGGCACATCAATTCCAAATAATAAATTCAGAGCATGCACGCAGCACTGAAAAGTAAACATAAATGTTCCAGTTCAATAAACCTGTTCTGTGTGCTCCCTAAAGTGCCTGCACACTGGAGAAATGACAATATCGCTGGAGACTGAAACAGAGACCGTTATGTCTTCCTATAATGTTACCAAATACATGCAACATACAGGCCTCTGACTCTTAGAAGGGTAATGAAAGGGCCTATTAAACAGTGCTTTCAAGGTTCAGCAGTAAAGAGACAAAGAGAAAGGCTGCGCACTGACTAGGTCATAAGCAGTGTTATTTATCTCCAAGGACTTTGTATAGAAGGGTTTTTAACTGCATTCATCTGGAAAACTTGAGTACATTTGGTAGGTAAAGCATTTCACAGTGACAGTGATAAATAAGAGAATGGCAGCCTGCCAGCCATCAGACATGAAGTCCTGTCCAGTAACTTTCTCTCACTCTTTCTCTTTTTCTGTCTCTCTTTTAGATCAACAGAACAGTTCTAATTGTTTTCTGCATATTATGTTTACTCTTCACAATCACAATGTTAAATAACCATTAATTAACGTTCCGTTAGACAGTTTATTAAAAACAGTACTCTAAAAACCAAGCATAAAAAAGTAGCGATTGATGACCAGTTGTTCCCACCAGTGTTACTTCTGCATATATATGAGTAATATAAATTCACATTTGAAGCATTAGAGAATAAGAAACATTACTCTTACAGTTCTGGAAATGTTGGTTAATTCATAAAGATCCAACAAAGGGCTGAAGTATGATCTCAGAGGAGCTACAAACAGCACCTGATAGATTTTCAAAATTTTACCCAATAATATTAAAAAAAAATAGTTTTAACATTATCATGACAGTGCATTTTAATTCAGTGCACATTATTGAATATTATTGCTCATTTTTTGTTATTTAATGTGGTGAAACTGTGATGTTATTCAACCAGCTGTCTTTTCTGGCAACTCTAATAGAATGCAGTGCTTTTAAATCCCAGTAACTAATAATTTTCTTAATTTATTTTTGTTACTGTAAACAAAATAAGACTAATTAGACATGACTGTCTAACCTCAGTGGCTCATGCAATAGAACAGAGATTCAGTGGTTGCAAAATAAACAAAATTGAGGTCAAACATCAAGTCTCATAAACTCAGCTACACATCTTCCTAAACTCACAATGACTTAACCTGCAAAAAAAAGTTTTATCTTCTTTCTAGAAAGGGAACAGCCTCCACGTGTTCATAAATGGATAGTCTAACACATTGCTACAGGTGAAAGAGCAAGGCAACTTTCATAGCTGTTTTGTTAGGTGCATAAAAACCTTTGTGTACTGTAATGACAGGGAGATGATCACTGTTAATGCTTATTTGCTGCTGGAGTGAACTCTGCTCAACGTTGACACCTCCTTGATATTTTAACACATATGGACTCATGTCATCTGACTTCAGATGCCTTCTACTGTGGCTGACTGTTGGAATTTCATTTTCTGCTTTCCCCATCTCATCATATCTTTTCCTGTCTCACTCCCATGCTGAGGGAGGATGCATTGCTTCTGCTTAAAGATATCTTGACATCACATTTTTTAAAATTTGAGAATGTTTGGTCAATGCTACTATTCACATGATATAAATTTTAATCCCAACATTCTTCATAGAAAAGTTCCATCACTTGATACACGAAGCTGAAAAATTCAGTTTTGCCCATCTGATACTAGATCACAAAATAAGACCCAAAATAGAAATGTGTCTGTTGCCCATGTGTATATTTGTTTATCTATATATTCTTCCATTTACTCACTTATACCATGTTAGTCCCCTTTGGTGTATGATCCATTTGCAGAAAAGACAAAAAGTGGTAATAAACAGACTGGGGAAATTGGCCAAGGCACTTGGGAAATTCTCCACCTCTCCACTGATAAGTAAGTGCCCTTGTGGTAGACAGTGGTGAGTGATGGAAAAGGAAACAATTATGGCACAGGCCCAAGGAGCTGAGATTAAAGATATAGCAAAAGGGATGAATGCAGAAAACGTTGTGGTCACACTCCTGAGAGAAAAAGGATTGCCTGTTGCTAAAATAATAGACATACAAGCTAATAGCTTTGTGGTCTGAAGTCATGGAATGGCTGGTCAACAAAGACCCAGGCAATTCAGAAAGAGTCTACAGGCTTGAACAGGGAATTTTCATTCAGGTATATATCTACAAAATGTTACATGCTCAGTCAGTCATGTGCAAATGCAAGAGGTCAATCAGTGAAATATCCAAGGAGGAACTTTTGCACAAACTGCTCACAATGTTGTTGTGTCTTTCGGCTTTTCCCGGTTAGGGGTCGCCACAGCGGAACTCTGGTCCGCTAATGATTGGCAGTAGATGTTTACGTGCTGAGTTGCCAGCTCTGACACACAACCTTCAACGAAGGTATGCCCATTCATGCATGTCTCCACACAGAAGACACTCTAGCTGAAAATCGAACAGGACAACGTCTTACTGTGAGGCAACAATGCTACCACAAACTGCTCACAATAATCATACAAAAACAAATGGTGTTCAGAGGAAGAATATTGTCCAGTTATGATATCCTGGAAAATGAGGGATACCCTAGTCAGGTATATTTTTGGAGTTGAAATGGTATGGACCATGGTTTAAATCCTGAACAAAAACAGCAATCATTTACAAGATGAGAGTTTATGCGGGATTTTTTTTGTTAATTAGAATTCATGCATGTTTTCTTGGAACAATTTCAATGTGAAAATACTTCTTTGCAATAGAAGTAATTTAAATATTGTATTGCTTTTTAGGAAAAGCATAAGACATTTCAGGTTTTTCAAAGCGGTGCTATTGACTTTTTAAATAGGTACCAAGCAATAAAGCCACCATAATGCTAAACTGCTGAAGACATTAAAAATAAAGAAAAAAATGCATTTGTAATTGAATGTGTGACAAAACTGTTGACTTAATGATATAAAATGTTAAGATTCCCCACGTAAATAATAATTATTGTAAAAATTTGAGAAAGATTTGATTTGCCTTATAGGTATTTATCTGTAAAGTATTATACATGCAGTGAATGTTTGCATTTAGCAAAAAAAAAAAAAAGTCTAAATAAGATATGCAGTTATTGTGCTGATAGTAATGTTAGCTGAGGTATACCAGATGTAAAAAGGAGGGTCATTTTTGTCCTGAAGGTACTGCATGATGTGATTATGAAACAGAAAGTGGTGAAGGCAATGAAAATGAAAGAGTACATGAACTTTAGAAAGAAAGAATAGAAGAAGATAGTATGTAAGAAAATGGGTAGATGTCTTGTTAAAAGAAGTGAGGAAATTATTGTACAATCAAGAATAGACAGGGTAAACAAGGAAAATAGGATTTAAGTGTTGCAAATCAAACTGGGTACCTTTGCCATGGATATCAAGTGAGCTTAACAGAGATGAGAAAGGAGAAAGATAATAGGTGAGAGGATGAATAAAAGAAGGAAAAGGTGAATGAGTAAGGGAAAGAGAAGAAAAAAGAAGGAAACATGGAGCTGAATAAAACTATTTAAATAAATTCCATTAGTTTAACCCTATTACAGAGGAGTATCACAAAGGAAGTGTAATGAAAAAGTACAACTTCGGTATCCTTACTGAATATAATGATTTTTAGAGAACATGAACAAGAAAGAATACAAAGCAGTGGAAACAGAAAATTGATATTTTCCTTATGTAAAAAAGTAACAGGTAGGGAACTCTATATACACTCAGCAACACCCCCACCCCCCAGAAAGATAGAGAATGCACAGACATAGCACAGATGGCCCCCCCTGCCAAGTATCAAACAAGAGAATCAAGCGCTGTTAAGAAACTTTAACCAATGTGTCGCTGTGCTGCCCTTTGTTAGTTTTCTTAATTCTAACATAATCATACCATTTGTGACCTGAGTTATTATACAAACTCCCTGCTTGCTGGTTTACTGATTTATTTATTTATTTTCATTTGCTGGTCATCATGCACCACAGCTGTCATACTTGGTTGATGCTCTGTGTTTTTTTATTTTTGAGAAATCTGGCTTGAATTTGTTTTTTCTGTTGCTCCATGGGGTAGTCCAATTCTAGAACAGCACCTTTCTTAAAATAGCACTGTGCCAGAAGGCATCATATTGTCCTAAAAAAATAAAACAGGGCAGCAGTGCTCCTTCTAAAGGGAATTTCAAACAATAGAAATCTACTAACTGATGACACTAAAGAGAAGCAGCTGCTTGTAAGATAACAAGCTAATAAATCCAACAACCGCATCTTATTACAACTCATGGAAGAAAGTAAACAAAATAAAAGAAAGAGATGACTGTAATACCTCATGAAATATAGTTTTAAATGTACACATGTAATGTCTTTTAAACTTAGATACCTTTGTAAATAGTTTTAGATTTTATAGATGTTGACTGTATATAGTTGTTAACCTGTGTAAGTTGTGTTTTATATTGCAAAATTACTAAATTACATTCATTTTGTAATATCAATAAAAACATTTAAGCAAAAATGAAAAAAAATAAATAAACGAGCCAAAGTTTAAAGTGCAGGCAGGAAAATAAGCAGTTAAATTTAAACAGAGAGATTCCCAGGCAGCCAGTTGCCTCTGGCTTGAACTCATGTGGACTCTTCCATATTATGGCAAAGGATGACAGCTGCATGAAATCATCAAGCAGGTGTCAGTGGGGCTTGCATTTTACTATCCTAAGTCAAAGCTAGTTTACTTCTACTGGAGATGCCAACCATCACCCCCGTAGGAAGAAATCTTGCAGGGCACGAGTCCTTCCTGCCTTAAAATAGTAAAGGTGCAGGCAACATACAGATGGTAGCTGCTCTTTTTATCCCCTGTCCAGGTACTATTCAATGAATTTCAATAAATAACAACCTTGACATTACTTCATGTTTGGTATAGGAGAACAAGATGGAGTTTCGTATGGAGACCTGGCTTGACGTCAACTTTGGCCTCAGTTACCAGTTTCTGTCCTGACAATGTGTTCTGTTCATTTCCTTTAAAGAAGCAATATCAGGAAAGGATAGTTATTTGTTTTAGAAATGGAAATGAACTGTCTAAGTTAACAGTATAAGTACCAGCTCATTTGAATATGTGTTTCAGTAGGAGCAAATTGTGTTTTTCCACTAATATACATTCCAACTGGTTATGCAGTGACATATAAGCAATAGCTTTTTTTGTGTTTGATCATTTTACTAAAATACAGTTTCATGTTCCATCATGCATATATAACCCCACAATACAAACTACCACACATGTATCTAGTCATTTTCTTTTCTCACATCAGTGTCATATCCTGTCTCTCTCATTCTGCAATTGTGTGGCTTGACTGTAATGACAAAACACCAGTGCAAGATCCATATTTGTTCGTCAGGTATTAATCTGAACCTCTAATACTTACGCACATCTGGCCTGCCAGCTCCCACAGTTCATCCTCACTCCCATCAACCATTTGCTTTTCTCAACTACTTCCCAGCTTTCTTATTTCTCACTTCTGTTCTTTGTCCTCAAATCCCTGGAAATCTGCCCCACCTGCACTATCTTGTTTTCTTTACAAACCACTTATCTCTTTATAGGATTATATCTCCCTTTCTATGCCTTCTCCTTCTCTCCATTCTAAATCCAGTTTAATTCCCTCATACATCAGGTAACACCCACTCCCAAGCCCCAGTGATTTACACTATCACTCAAAGGTTCGAAATAACTCCTATTTATTAACAAGCAGTTCTTCACTCAGAAAAGTCTAGTTCAGCTTCCATCCTCCTAACATTCATATCACTCACGTCTTTTCTGTACTTCTTTCCTGTCAATAGTCCCCCCTCCATCTACATATTACCTATTCCCCTACCACCACACTTCCCTCATTTTTTACTGTCCACCATTTTGTGTTGGGCACCATCCCCAAATATATGGAACCTCCCTCAGATCTGCTACCTCCTTTCACTCTATAACTCCTCTTCCTATCTTGTTCTTTTACCTCATCAACAACCTCAGGTTCACTGCCACATAATCTCTCATCCACCATTATATTGCACCTCCTCAAAGCATACTCCTTCCTTCCAAATTGTGCCCTCACCCCCTATCACACACAACTCTGTCATGTTCATGCCCCTTTTCCTTTCATTGCATCTCATTCTGGGGGCAACAAAATGTGTCTCACCAGGTATATCCAGAGTGAAACCAACATCTTTCTTGCTATTTAGTTAGTTAGCTTGTTTATCAGAGCAGGCTGTTGATCTAATGCAAGCAATTTCAGGCCCAATACAGGGGAATAGCAATGAAACTAAGTCATAACAGAAAGGTACAAATGCACAGTAAACAACAACCATCTTCTGAGTACTACAAGCAAAGCTAGATCATGATCAAATGCGGGTCCTAGTGAGGGTAATGGATCCCATCCATCCCCCATCCTCACAGCCATTCCAGTGTTCCATTCTATGGCTATCCCACGGATTCAGCAAGCTCTGCATGGCATGCAGGAATAGTGCAGGAGCTGCTGGAGGCAATATGGCCACCGTGCGATCAAGGAATAAGCTCCAGGGACGTGCAAACGCGCTCCTGCACTATTCCTGCACAGACAGAGCTCCTGTATGCAAATTACCCGACTTGCAGATCAAAACCATGCAAATAAGGTGAATATGTGATCCAGGAAGCTGTCAGCCAGCCGTGCAGGATGAGTGTAGTGTGCAGAAATGTACTTGGTTAGTAACCGAGTAGATTTCTGCAAACTACAAAATGGAGCCATGACAGCTCCAAATAAAGGACATGTACAGCATGTGTAAAGCATGGCAGTGGCTAAATATATGGCCACTGGCATGGAAAACAGTTGCCAAAATAAAAAAAAAATAACTTTTAATTTTTTTTAGCCAATTTTGGCTGTTTAAGCATAGGGTAGCAGTGCGCAATTGGGATCAGGCCAAAAAAAAAAAAATCTGAAATAAGCATTGCATCCAAAATCACTAATTTGCCATTATACTCAATGGCAGGCAGAAATAAACATGGTCAGTGAATAGTGGTTGCTAAGGGGGAAGGTTCAGTGTGGCACTTGTAACTATGCATTAGCAGGCAATCCTATGCAAATGAGGGGAATGATACTGAATCCCAGATTTCCCCTCAGTGCTAGCCAGCACCCAACCATGTAAGTGCAGGAATACCATGGTGCAAGCCTAAGAGTTAGCTAACATCATGGGGGGGGGTGTCAGGCATACTGTAAGCTTATAGGAGCCCTGTGGCCCGGGTTTGCCCTTAGCTTAGCAGAGCTAAGCAAAGGGGTGTGTCTGAGGCTGCCTAGCACTCTTTAAATTGGCTAAGTAGGTGTGCGTGCAGCGCACTGGGTTTTAAAGAAAATAAAAACAGGAAATAGCAGCTCTGTGCACATCTGAGCACCGTGTTTGCGCAGCACACCCCTGGGCTTAAACAGGAAGGCAATGGGAAGGCAAAACAGCAGTAGGAAGGTAATCAAGGAGAACTAGCATAGCTGGCAGGTGAAATGTATCAGAATCAGCCAATTACACAGGCAGCAGACCAGCCCAGCCCAGCACACCACTATAAACTATACAAACACCTTATCCTCTGTTTTTTCTCACATACTCTACACCACCGGTGTACACAAGCAGGCAAATTTTACCAAACAAAAGCAACAAAATGATAGGGGCTGCAACAGCTATCATACATCAACATGTGGAAGAGGCTGAGGGTGGTGTGGATGAGAATGCTGTCGACCAACCCACAGTGAGGAGAAGGAGAAGAGTGTACAGACCCAGGGTAACCTACCAGGGGCTACATGAGCTGGAGATAGTGGAGCACTATAGGGTGGACAGGGACCTCCTACAGCAAATTGTTGAGCTGCGCCGGCCACACCTCACACACAGAACTAACAGAGGGGAACCCATCCCAGTGGATACCAAGGTATGTGTAGGCCTAAGAATACTAGCCACAGGTGCCTTCCAAAGGCCAACTGGGGATATCATGGGGATCTCACAGGCATCAGCATCCAGGGTACTCCACCAGTTCCTGGATGCCAAGTCAGCACGTCAGTGAGCATGTATATTTCCCCAACACCCGTGAGGTGTTGGCCAGCAATATGCATCTCTTCCACCAAATAGCAGAATAGACTGTGGTAGTGGGTGCTACAGACTGCACGCACATATGCATCAAAGTACCACCCAGCGAGTGGGGGTAGGGTCTACATCAATTGCAAGGGCTTCCCCTCCATCAACTGCCAGGACATGTGCGATGCCCAGGGCATTATAATGAATGTGTGTGCTGGCTACCCTAGAAGCTATCACAACTCCCACATCTGGCATCTGATGCACCTGTACCAGTGATTTGCCAATGGGGACATCCCTTACGGTCACATAGTGGGGGATGCTGGTTACACACTGGAGCAGTGGCTGATGACACCCATCAGAAATGCACACACACCTGAACAAGAACTCCATAATGAGGCACACACACAGGCCAGAGCGTGTGTTTGGGATGCTCAAGTCATGGTTCTGGTGCTTGGATACATTTGGTGGAGCCTTGCAGTACACACCAGCTACATGTACCCAAATTGTCATCGTATGTGCCATGCTACACAATATGATTCTGTGGAAACAGCTGCAGCAGGAAGAGCATGGGGCAGGGCCACACAGCCCCCCCCCCCACCATTGCCAAGGCCTGCACAGGCACAAAGTGACTCAGAGGAGGAACAACTTGAGCCTGCCCCAGTAGGCAGAAGGAGGCATGCCCAGTATGCCCAGGCCTTGGCAAAGAGGCAATGCATAGCACATACACTGACACAGTAGGGACCCAGGAAATGACACCTCTCTCTGACTCGCACATACAGTAAAAGGGATGCCAAACATGACACTACCTGGCTTAACCATGTACAAGGAGTGTACTATGTGCATCTGACATAGTCAGCCCTCCAGTACCATCTTCAATACTGACACAGCCACAAGGTAAGTCACTCTTCCTACCAATTGCCAAATGGAGTAGTATGTGTTGTTACTTGTATATATGGTCTGGATGTGAGCATGCAAGGGAATCGGGTGGCTGAATGGGATGCCAGCAGATAGTAGACACCTATAGTGGCAGCATGAGATCTGTAACAAATATTGGTATCAATATACTAGCCAGTACTAGACAAGGTGACAAAACTCACTGCAGGAAATGTACTGGGCTACATGTGTGTCCATAGGACACACACATGCCAGTCAGGGAGGCTCACATACCCAACAACAGTCTCAGCCAGCAGGACAGGTGTAGACAAACACAAGCAAAGGCTGTGCTAAGGCCTCTGGTTGATGGCTATGGAGAATACCCCCCAGACCTACACAGACAGACTACAACAGGTCAGGCAGTGGAATGTTAGTTCCGAAGGGTAAGAAGTCAGAAACTGAAATGTAGGTCAGTCAGTCCTAAGACCTGTAGTACACTGATATGCCTCTAGTCAGCATGATAGGTTAGAATACAGAATGAAATGGAGTACCTGAAATACCAGTACAGTCATAGCAAATGTGTACAAGTGTTAGGTGTGCCCCCCAATCCTGTGTAGAAATGTAGTAACAGTCAGGTGTGCCCCCCCTCAATCCTATGGTAAAAATGTAGTTACAGTCATGTGTGCCCCCCCCCCACAATCCTATGTAGAAATATAGTAGCAGTCAGGTGTGCCCCCCAATCCTATGTAGAAATGTAGTAACAGTCAGGTGTGCCCCCCCAATCCTATGTAGACATGTAGTAACAGTCAGGTGTGCCCCCCCAACAATCCTATGTAGAAATATAGTAACAGTCAGGTGTGCCCCCAATTCTATGCAGAAATGTAGTAACAGTCAGGTTTGCCCCCCCCCCAATCCTATGTAGAAATGTAGTAACATGTATGTGTAGGTATAATAACAGTGGAGCACAGATTAACTGAGCTGGCCAAGGTAGCAGGATAGATTGTAGCATGTGTACAATATGCAGGTCTGTGTGTGTTAGGTTGGTGTGTGTTGTATATTGTGTGAGAGTAGTCAGCATGTATGCATGGTGAGGTTTGTCCTGGTGGCCATTGTCCTGTACTGCCGATGAGAGGGCCAAGTTCTCACAACTGAAGTGCCAAACACAATGCTTCCCAGCAAAACACATTCCAGCAGTAAGCCATAGTAAATGTTTGGAAGTAATATGTGTCACCATCTGAAAGATGGAGATGGCATGAATGTCGGCCCAGATTTATAAGCAGTACACAGGGGGGAGTACCCCAGACAGACAGTGTATAATATGTAACTGTCAAATGGACACACCCTTTGAATTGTACATACAGGTTTGCAGCACATTATTTGGGCTTGTAGTAGGGAATACTGATGTTGTCTGGCCAAACACTGGCAGACCACAAAGGTCATAGGAATGAAGTATTGAGAAACAGCTGATGTTCCTGCACAAGCCAGCATAGGTGGAATGCCCCATGCATATCTGTGAGTCAGATGCAAATAGTGTCCATAGCACACATGCACCCAGCTCACCCCACCACCACCCACAGGTACCTCTTTAGTCTCATCCCTGCTGTTGGGAATGAGTACAATATGACCCCCACCTGTGTATGGCAATAGTGAAAGAATGCAGCATGCAGAGCAGGTGTCCCATGCAGGTGTGTCCCTAGCTGTAAGCAGCACCCTGCCAGCATCCACACCACTGGATCAATATTGACAGAAAGTATTGGGATGAACACCTTGCACACCTACCCTGTCACCCCAGGGGAATATAGTGTATTGCAGTCTGGGACTGTAGGAGTGACAGAATGCAACGGCCTGCTACAGCTGGCCTGCATCAATACCAAATGGCCTACAGTCCTCTGACAAAGGCCTGTCTCTCACCCCTACCGCCAATGTATATTATGTCATGGACTCCCAAATAACAACATAACTGTCCACAGAACCCAAATGCAAGGCCATGTGGACAAATCACAGTAACATGTCCACCATGTCCTACTGAGTGAACTGTGGACCAACACCAAATTACTGCTGGGATGAGGTGATAACTATAGGGAACATATCAGATAATATTTGCATAATGTATGGAAGAGAATAGAATAATAGAGCATGGGCATGGGTGGCATGGAGGGTGCAAAGTCCGAAACTCAGCCATGTGCACATACTATCCCTGGCTGCAAAAACAAGAATGGGTGGCTACAAACCTGCTTGTAAACTACAATGTGAAGGGGTAATGTCCAGACTTATGACCCCTGCCTCTGGGTAACCTGTGTGAACCTGTACAGCTGTGAGGTATGGCCACAGCAGGATATGGCCATACTGTCACGTTGATGGATGTACAAGCATAGGATCCTCTGCCACCACTGTACCAAGGTGCTGAACCGTTTACACAGACCCAGCAGCAAGTGTCGTCAGCTTCTCCTCCAGAATGGCATGATTGTGCAAGAATATGTAGGCTGCCGACCACAATATGGGATACAGCTGCATTCACCCTGTGTTCCCCAGGACATCACTGCAAGCAAATATGTATACCTGACAGTACTTGATGACATAAAACATCACAGTGTATAACAGTACATATGTCTGAATATCTCTGCTAACACCAGGACCATGTAGCAGAAGCAGCACAGACACAATTACCTACAGTAACCCACTATCATTTGCCCATTTTGACCCCATATTGTCAACTAATCTACAGATATGCTGCAGAAACAGTTCGCTAGCTGTAGGTGTAGAACACAAAAGTCTGCACTGGAGTACAATCTACCTGGAATGGATGCACACATTCAATTCAGAGGGTCATACTGGGCATGCTCCCACACTTAGAGAAATGAAGACCATGTCAGACAACAAAATGCTGAAAGGTCATACTGGGCATGCTCACACACAAGTGAAGCCCATGTCTGACAACAACAGTGGACCATACATATCTGACAGTTGCAGACGTTAGTGCATACACTCCTCAGTACACACCAGCCATGCTTTACACACACATTGGTTAGGAATGCACGCATATATCCAAGTGCAGTACACTATAATAGGCCAAAAATACACATACATATATTGACAAAGAGCTTTCCATCATGAGGCCTGTCCCACTCAGCACACATCCAATTGTCTAAAACCACATGATGTGCAAATGTCAATCACTATAGGCATTTGCCTCTGGTATCCCTCAGCACTATAGTTTCTGTGGTACTTGTGCTAACTGTGTAATATGACTGTACAAGTCAGTAGTCATCTAGCAGTTGTATACATGTACCTGTTGAATATAAACCTGTGTGTGCCTGAGTGCTGTGTGTCTGCCTCTAGATGAATGGGTTATAGCACATGCACACATACTGCACTCCCCATTCCCCTACTATGGCAAGCCTGCTGATGTCTTCACCTTGAAATATACCTTTGGGGAAATAGTAATCCAGTAATCTCCGTGACATGTCCTATTACTGTGTAATGCTGTAGTGTGATGTACCAGTTAGGTAGGAGTTCTAATCCCAAATGTGACAACTGCGTGTGTGTTTGTTTGTGTGGGGATCAATTCTTTTTAGGCCAGTCACACTCACTACAATTTCAAATGTGCTACTTTGGCATGCCTGTTGATGTAATTCACTTTGAAATACACCTTTGGGAAAAGAGTAACCCAGCAATCTCTGTGGTGAGTCCTATTACTGTGTAATGCTGTAGTGTGATGTACTAGTTACGTAGGAGTTCTATTCCCAGACATGGCAAGTGTGGATGTTTGTGTGTGTTTATTTGTCTGTGTAGGGAGCAATGCTTTTGATGCCAATCACAGTCACTACAAACTCCATTGCCCTTCTTTGGCAATCCTGCTGATGTCATTCACTTTGAAATACACCTTTGGGGAGGAAATAACCCAGTAATCTTCGTGGCGCATCCTATAACTGCGTAATGCTGTATTGTGATAAAGTAGTTAGGTAGGAGTTCTATTCCCAGGCATGATAAGGGTGGATGTTTGTGTGTGTGTTTGTCTATGTAGGGAGCAATGCGTTTGAGGCCATTTGCAGTCACTACAGCCTCCATTGCCCTTCTTTGGCAAGCTTGCTGATGTCATTCACTTTGAAATACATCTTTGAAAAAAATAAACCAGTAATCTCTGTGGTGCGTCGTATAATTGTGTAATGCTGTAGTGTGACAAACTAGTTAGATAAGAGTTCTATTCCCAGACATGGCAAGTGTGGATGTTTGTGTGTGTCTTTGTAGGGAGCAATGCTTTTGAGGCCATTCACAGTTACTACAGCCTCCATTGCCCTTCTTTGGCAAGTCTGCTGATGTCATTCACTTTGAAATGCACCTTTGGGAAAGGAGTAGCCCAGTAATCTCCATGGCGGGTCTGATAACTGTGTAATGCTATAGTTTGATAAACTAGTTAGGTTGGAGTTCTATTTCCAGGCATGGCAAGCGTGTGTTTGTTTGTCTATGTAGGGAGCAATGCTTTTGAGGCCATTCATAGTCACTACAACCTCCATTGCCCTTCTTTGGCAAGACTGCTGATGTCATTCACTTTGAAATACACCTTTGGGGGAAAAGTAGCCCAGTAATCTCTGTGGTGCATCCTATGACTGTATAATGCTATAGTTTGATAAACTAGTTAGATAGGAGTTTTGTTCCCAGACATGGCAATTGTGGATGTTTGTCTGTGTAGAGAGAAATGCTTTTGAGGCCATTCACAGTCACTATAGCCTCCATTGCCCTTCTTTGGCAAGCCTGCTGATGTCATTCACTTTGAAATACACCTCTGAGGAAGGAGTAGCCCAGTAATCTCTGGGGCATGTCCTATAACTGCGTAATGCTGTAGTGTGATAAACTAGTTAGGTAGTAGTTCTACTCCCAGACATGGCAAGTGTGGATGTTTGTGTGTGTGTTTCTTTGCCTGTGTAGGGAGCAATGCTTTTGAGGCCATTCACAGTCACTACAACCTCCATTGCCCTTCTTTGGCAAACCTGCTGATGTCGTTCACTTTGAAATACATCTTTGGGGAAGAAGTATCCCAGTAATCTCTGTGTCATATCCTATAATTGCATAATGCTGTAGTGTGATAAATTAGTTAGGTAGGAGTTCTATTCCCAGCCATGGCAAGTTTGTGTGTGTGTTTATTTGTCTGTGTAGGGAGCAATGCTTTTGAGGCCATTTACAGTCACTACAACCTCCATTGCCCTTCTTTGGCAAGCCTGCTGATGTCATTCACTTTGAAATTCACCTCTGGGGAAAGGGAAGCCCAGTGATCTTCATGGAGCTTGCTATAACTGCGTAATGCTGTAGTGTGATGTACTAGTTAGGTAGGCGTTCCAATCCCAGACATGGCAATTGTGAGACTTGGTGTGTGTGTTTGTCATTCATATCCTGAGTGGAGGTAACTGGGAGTGTGTAAACAACTGGACTCATTGTGGAGCAGGTTTTGCAAATTTCTTCTTTGATGGGCCTACTATATGTCACAATGTCCACCTTACAAGTATAACAGATGTCAAACAGCAGAGGGGCTGGGGTTGACAATCCATACCCCTACATGTGACATCAAGGCCTGGTGAACAATGTAGGCAACCCTTGTATTACCCAGAGAACACTCTCAACCCATGTCTCATGCACAAACACACTTGGCAGTCAACAACCACTATGTTGGTAGTTCCCTGCATACTGGGCACAGATAGCAACCATGGTGTGATTGCAGCAGACTACAAAGGGCATGGCACCCTGTCCCATCACTACAATAGGCACATAATTGCATACAGTGCTCCTACACTATGTTCCCCACTGGACACCTGCAACAACTGTAGTGCCAACAAATGTAACCCACAAAGGACATACCATGCCTTATACACATGCCCTGTATGGACAGATGCCACTGACTCCAGGGAATACCTGTATCATGCTGTCAATGTTGGTACAGGGTCAAACTGGTGTCCATTGCCAGTTCCCACCACATGATGACAGGAATGGCACATCTGATGATAACAATCTGTGTACACAACATGCCCCAGACACTTCAGGTACACTTCCACATGTCACAGAACATGCATGTGGGACATGTGCACATCCTAGACACTGTCCATGTCATGGACTATAGAACACATACATGGCAATCATTTCACAGCACTGGCCACCCAAAATAGTGACCCAGATGACTGGATGGTGACTACAATACCCAGCCACTATACTCCTGAGCCACACTGCAGACCATTTTCATGTGGTCTGATGTCAAGGTATACCCTATACCTAGCCTTGTACAGCCTTCTGGCACAGTCAACCATTACACACCTGTGAAGCAATGCACCCATGCATGTCAGTACTGGCAACCTGTGTCTGTGTGTCTGTGTGTGTGTGTGTGTGTGTGTGTGTGTGTGTGTGTGTGTGTGTGTGTGTGTGTGTGTGTGTGCGTGTGTGTGTGTGTGTGTGGAGTATAATGATTTGGATGCCATTCACACTCACTATACCTCCCAGTGGCCTACTGAAGCATGCATTTTGATGTCAGACACCTTTATATGCCCTTTGCCAATATATCATCCTGATAACCCCTGTGGTGCATGTGATACCTGCGTATTACTGTATTGTGGCAAACTAGCTAGTTAGGAAGTCTAATCCTGACCCTGCCAACTGTGATATTGTGTGTGAGTCCTTGAGAGAGTGTGGCAGTGTCGACACTGACACCTGTTTATGTGGACAGGCACGTGTACTACACCTACCTTATCCCTCCTTTATCACTGTTGCAGAAGTCACTCACCGTCAGATATACCTTTGGACAGATCCCCAACAAGTAAACTCTGTGGTGCATGTGATAGCAATACATAGTCAGGCAGGAGTTTGAAACCCCATACTGGTAAGTGTGTGACACAAACATGCTTAGGTTTTACTCTCCCACCCCTTCCCTGTCTTACTTTGTCTCTGTCTGTCTCTCTAACTCCCTCTCTGGTGGATGTGGAGAAGTACACATGCTTTGTTTAGGCAGCAGCTTGTGTTTTGTAAGTGATACTCATGATCAGCTGATGGCCACTGCATGAATTGGAGTCCCCCAGTAGGTGACTGCATGTGGAACAGCTGTGGTAACATTCCCATAGCCAGTTGCATGGAAACACACTCCTATACCTAAGAGCATCATGTGGGTGTTGGGCTTTTTCATTCACTGTGAGCAGGACCTCATGTCGGTATGTGGCAAACAGCATCACAGATGGTATTGGGATATACCTTTAAAAACATACACAGTGGAGACAGGCCAACAAACAGGAGGGGGATGTTCCAGACATGACTACAGAATGTAAGTGTTGCTCTTCTGCATTTGGATTAATATTGGTTTAACAGGTTTTGTGTGGATATGGCTGGTCTACATGATTTAATACCTGTCATGACAGTGTTATGTATTTGAGGAAACTCCCACCTGTAGGGCTATCTGCAGACTGGGCAGTGTTTGGAATCTTATTTTTCTTGTGTTACTCACAGATCACCTATCTTAGAACTGCAGAAGCATATTCTGAGGACTGCAGTCAGTACATGGTGACAGCCATGATAGTTACTGACTTCATATCCCTCATAGGACATATGTCACAACAAACCCGAAGTCCCTCATAGGATATATGTCACAACAAACCCTATTACAACAGTAAATGTATGAGGGTATCACAGCAACATGTCAATATTGGCTCAGTGTTTGTGGCTCCAGCCACAAGTCTATCAACCTTTGTACATATGTCATGCAGTAAGAGGTGCATATGTTCTGTACACCATTATTTATTGACATCATACCTGATAAAAAGCCAGTCAGATATCAGACTGCTAGACATGTTATGTATAGTAGGAGTTATTTCTGAGGACATAACCTGGGCATTCTGTGGTTGTGTGTACAGTAGTGGGGTCCGTGTACTTATGGTGATTGTCGAAAGTATGTGTATTGTGAATACGTACCTTGGCCTGTGTACAGACTCTGGCAGATGTCATTGTTCTTGATCCTGTTCTATCTGATGTTACATGCTGCTCCAGTGTATGGTACCCTATCAGCTCACATGTTTGTAGGGCCAAACACACACGTATCCCATACCACAGACAGGCATTGGACCACACTGTGTCATGACCTAGTATATGTAGGGTTAGTGTGTGAGTGGCACATATGAGGATGGTGTTGATCAGACAGTCCATATAGTGTAATATTAAGCTTGCATACCATATGTGGCTGCGGCTGTATTCACACTGGTTGTGGGTATTCACTTTCACACAGGTGTCTGTTACTCTGTGCTGTGACATGCCTGTAGACCCTGCTATATTTGCAGGTACATGTGTATTCCGCCATACAAAATATAGGCCAGTGTTGTGGCAGTTTGCCTGTAGTTTGCACAGTGCTTTGTTACATGCCTAGCAGGTTAGTGCAATTAACCAGTATGATGTTATGTCCAGATATTTGCAAGACATACTGCTGCCGGCCACCATAACTGTTGTGTATTTCTGACAAAGCAGTGGTATTCTGTGCAGATGTATGTCACTAACTACTGGGTAGTATGTGGCCATGTGACCTCTGCACCACCAGTTATTATGTGACAGGACAGATAGGAGTGCATGAATGCACAAACTGTGTGGGCATATGTAGTCCAGTATTTACGTGATATACCCATGTACATAACTGTTAACATTCACATTGTCAGGCTTGGTCCACGTCTCACACGAAGGGTATCTGTGTATACCTCTGGACTGACCAGAGAGTGCCAGACTATCCACATATATTGGTCATATCTCTGCTGCAGTCAACAGGATCATAACTGTGCTATCAGTGGTACTGTACTATGACGTCCTTAGGATGTCTGTCAGTAACTGATGGTGTACATGTCAATGGCAGATGTGACCTCTCACACACAACATGTCTGTTAAGACAACCCCTGTTACAGTAGCAACAGTCTACATATATACCTGCAATACATACATGACATCCCCTTGCACTAAGAGGTTGAGTCTATTGGTGCTGAGGTAGGACTCCACTCCATGTTCTGGACATATGGTAAACATATATATGTGTATATATATATATATATATATATATATATATATATATATATATATGTATTACAACAGTGAAACACAGTGGTGCGATTGCTCATATGAGCGAACTGTAACCATGAAAATCAAAACAGTGAGTTTTCAATGTTCGAAAATCAGCAAATCAAAAAGCAGATTCACTGATTTTCGAACATTAATATCGAAAAGAAAATGTAATGCGCCCCCACACCCCCCCACTTTAATATTCTAACTCCGTGATTGCACTACAATGGGGAATGGGAACCATTTTCCAATCCCCAATATAGTGCAATCCACCCCAAAATGCCGAATCTGCAATGAGAGAATGTCACTGTGCATTCACTCATTGCACATTCGAACCTTTTTTCGTTCGGTGTTTGCAAACTTTGCAAACATCCTTTCAGACAACTGCTGTTCGCCCTTGTGCAGAACACACACTTGAAGGTAAACCTATATATATATATATATATATATATATATATATATATATATATATATATATACCCATTCATACCTCTCAACTGTACAGATTTTCACAGAATGTCCAGAGTTTTGCCTTATGTTTTTGGTACGTTTTTCATAAAATTTTGGCTTTCTGGCAAATTAGTGGCAAATCATTAAAGACTGAAGTTAGAAAATAATGACAGACATTTGAGTTTTAGACTTCATACCATTCAGAAAAGTCATACTAATGCAAAACCTGATGTTCTATCAACTTTCTAAGTTTGTAAGACCAATATTTAAAAATTTCTCCTATTTGTACCACTTTGTTCATGGCTTTGTCCAGATTTCTTATTCTAAGAGGTTGAGAGATATGCCATATATCTATATAGATATATAGACATATACATATCCGCATACATATATGGCTATATATATATATATATATATATATATATATATATATATATATATATATACATATACAAACACATATATGTCTACATATATACAGATATATAGATATATATGCACATATAGTTATAGATATCTACATATATATATATATATATATATATATATATATATATATTGACATAAATAGATATATCTGTATAGCTATATATGCACATATAGTTATAGATATCTACATATATATTGACATAAATATATATATCTGTACATATATGATGTCCATACATTTATATATATATATATATATATATATATATATATATATATATATATACACACACACACACACACACACACACACAGATCTATAAATGGCCATATATATGATCCACTATACAGATATGTATAAATACATATATATGAATATATGTGTATGTACATGTAGACATATATCTACATATGTATGTGTATATATCCATATCCATGTCACGTGTAAACATTATTGTTGTGTATACCTTCCCAGATGTATCACACTGTATGTATCTGATATGTGTACATTTAGATATAACAACATATGTGATGCAACAGGAATATCACTAACATGTACTATACAATTGTAGAAGTCAAAGCAATTGTTCAATACTATTCAATATGTCTACTGACAGATGTATTGGAAATAACAACTGTCTTCACAGCTGTCATGGCGTAGTGGTTAACTGTTTTGACTATAGTGTACAGGGTCCTGGGTTCAAGGGCTGTCTATTTTGTTGCTGGGGAGAACAAGGGCTGTTGGATACAGAGTGGTTAAGGCAGGATTGAGCAGCTAAGCTGTGCTAACATACAGTTAGATGTATGGGCGCTTACACTGTGTAGGTTTCACTTACCAGTGCGCAAATCTGCTTAGCTGTTATATTGCAGCAATGCTGACACCTGCTAAGCATGGCTCAGCTCTGGTCACCTGTGCTCACATCCCAGTCTGATAAAATAGCAGGGTAATGACATCTATAATAGGTGTATGTGATGCCATGTACATAACATCCGTCTATGTGCTGTCAGTACAAGAGCAAGTGGTGTGAGTGTCATGTCTGGGACACTTGAGTATATATGATCTGTACAACACTCTTATCCATGTGAATGTGGTACATACCATGGTAGTATCCCAGGTTATGTAACGTCACACTGGCATGTAGTGTATCATGCCGTTACTACTGTTGACAGCGCTTTCCCAAGCAAGAGTAGATTGCTAATTGTAGTACTCGCAACAAGCAGCCCTGCATGCATAGATGGACTCTGAGTCCTCACTGTCGTGTTCCTGGTGTGTGAGCTGTGTCACAGTATATATTTCCTACAGGATAATGATCTGACATGTGGAAATTAACTGTAGACTACTGTCTGTATAGTACATGTCAGTGAGGGCTGCCAGCATGTAGTAATGGCATATATATTGGTGTCAGACGTCTATCTGTCAGCACTTTCATCCTACTGCATAGCTAGTTGGCAAGATGTCTGTTAGTCCCTGTACAGAAGTGCAGATGTCAGGTATCCAGCTTGGATATGTACAGGCAACCTATGCTTGACTGACACTGACATGTCTGCCCAGCTGTGTTATAACTGGCACAGATAGGACACAACACCCTGTATGCACCACATGCCATGGGTACCTCCACTACACTACCACAATCAACAGAACATGCTTGGGTATAGGTCTCCAACACAGAAACTAACCATGTTTTGTAATACATGTTGCATACAGGTCAACTGGATCACTTCACTGAGCATTTGCAGGAGGCATCCAGAGGATTGGCTGATGCATGTCACTCTCACCCTGAGGATCACCACAGTGGTGTCTGTACATAGCTTGCCTGCTGGCACATGGCAGGTGGCATGATAGCACTGTACACACATCCCCTACACTTCCCATCTCTCCATGGACAATAGCCAGGTACACAGCTATGACCACCTGCAACAGTGCACCCCAGTACTGACAAATGTGTGCGTGTGCATTACTAAGGATATCAGTGTCTGTGTGTTAGTACACCTGTAGCTGGGAATACCATGAGGCCTTTCACACCCACCACAACACCCATTACCATAGTTAGATGTGGCTGCTGCTGTACCGGACATTACATGTACCCTGTTATGCTCCTCTCCCTTACGGCTACCTGAGCCTTGCAGTACCAACACAACACTGTTGTACAAATGGGTTGATAGGCATGGGATACCCACTGTGTTCTGGCAAGTGTGTGTATGTGTGTATGTGTGCATGTTTGTATATCTGTAGAGTACGGCATTCCGAGGCCACATATTCCTATTACAATATGCATTGCCACACAGTATTATGGATAGTGATGTTGCTGCCCATAGGGGAGGCATGACAATGCATCACCCTACTATGCATGTGGCATGTGCATTAGACGCATATCCCTGTAGTACCACTCTTGGGATGGACAATGGGTTGTATTTTAGTCCTGGTCAATGTCTGATGGTGGGTATGTCAGTGTCATCATGGGTTCCAGTGTGTACAATATCCACAGTGGGGTGTGGGTGCTGTGTACACTGTCATTACACCATGGTACCCTCAGTACATCTCCCATGTACCTCTGTATGGTGACCACTGTCACCATTAACCATACAGGTAACTGATAACACAATCTAGCACAGTTATGCATGTGCTGTGTGCAGCCTACCTGTAACAAATTGGACACACTGACAAGGTAGTTAGCACTGATAGGCATAGGTCTCAAGGATGTGTGTATGCCTGCTATGTATCTGTTAATGTGTATATGATGGTATGTCACACTATGTATTGTCCATATACAACCATTACATCCCCCATTACCATACTGTACATGCCTGGGGATGTTCTGCATGTAACATGTAACCTGGAACACACCTCATCCTAAACGCTGTGTGGTGTTTGCAGTTAAAGCCACATACATCAGTAGCACTACATACCTAGGTAGGGGTCTAGTCCCAGTGTTGCCAATTAAGAGTGTGCGTGTATGTGGAGGGATCTACTTCAGGTTGCTGAATATACATGTTCCAGGAGGTCACCTGTCCATGTGGCACAGGCAGTAACTGTTATACAGACCTGTGACATGTGTTCAAATGTACCCAGGATATGGCACAGCCATGGTGTCACCACAATGCCATACCCCTTGTGAGAAATGACAGCAGACCATCCTCCTGCTGACACATGTACACCTACAACACAAATGGATAACATTATGGAGACCACAATCATTCAGTGTTACTAACAGCTATAATGCATCATGGCTGGACAGCTACACTACCTGACATATAAGCATTAAACATTACTGCTGACAATATGTTACACAGCAGTACATTGGAACACTATAGTATAGTCACTGTGTGCATCAGAATCATTTTAGCCTGTCCCTGCATCAATGTTATGGATGACAGGGATGTGGCACAGGTATCATCATATGCACCGGGTGTGCTGTTGGTTTGCCAGAGACCTAGGGTGGGCCATATGTTTCACACCATGTGTGTGGGTGAGGGGTGTAAGTTGTTGATCTGGGCATGGTATAGTCTATATTTGGATATTAGAAGCTTATGGTTTTGTTTTTGCTTGCTCCCAATTTCAGTAAACCTGATTCAGAGTTCCTCTAAATGATAATTTAGACTACTTTATAATGTCACAGTACTACTAGCTTAAAATTGATTCCAATAGCTTCTTTCAAAAATAAGGGCATGGATATAAGCTACTTTTTTAATTGTGTCTTCATGTAAAGCTTTTTTGCTTGTTTAATTGTCATAACTACCTGCTATGTGCGAACTCTTTTTTTCTCTCCTCCACGTTGGTCTCTCTTTCTCCCTAAAGTACCCTGCTTCCCATTGCGCTGTTCCTGATATAGTCTCTAAGAACCTACCTACCTGGGAGCAAAGGACTCTATCGTAATACCTGCAGTCTCATCTAACAGCCTTATTTTCCCTGCACCCTCTCTCAAGGAAGCAAGAAAGTATGTGGATGTCTAAGTCCTGCTTGTAAAGCTGACTACCGTCTACTATTGTTTCAGAGGTTCTAAAGTACACTACGAGCCTGAACAGCCAGCAGCCTTTACCCCCTCCTATCTATCCTGTATCCAACAAATCTCTTCTACTTTATAATAACCCCCTTTACTAGCTATCACTCCTTCCCTCATTCTAAACCAGCTAGCTCCCTTACATACTTACCTGCAATACTAGATCTGCCCACTAGTTGGCACCCTTATCCCATCTTTTATCTCCTGCTTATCCCACTGTATTTCTTCTGTAATTACAGTACATCTCTTAAGTCCTAGACCTGCTCTTATTTTTTCACTTACCCTTTACTTCAACTGTCGACACCCACCTGTTTTTATTTTGCTCATAGACTTCTGTTTTATCTCTGATCTTTCCCACTCCTGACTTGCCTAACTTTCCCTCAGTTACTAGCATTGCTGATAGTTTCTTCTCTAGCTTCTCCTTCACTTGTCTCTACCCGCTCCATTCACCCTGCAGGCTCACTCCGCTCCCCTACCTTACCCCCAAATCTCACCCACCCCAGGGGTCCTACTCTTATACCATCTAACCCCACCCCTTCCCTCTTCCACCAATCACAAACCCTTCACCATTGGCCACTTAACTCCAATTCTGTCCTTTCACTTACCACTCCCTATCTCACCCACCACACCCTCCACCTATTTCTTTCCACATCTAGTATACCTTCAAGCCTATAATAGCAACCTAAGAACTTACCCTTCCAGATGTATAAGCTACCCACCCCAGCCCTCTTACAGAGGTTACTCATACTTACACTTCTACCACCTCTAACTTTAGCTTACCTGCTAACCTCCTACTAGCAAAATACCATAGGATAGCCCACATTAGATATGATTCTCCCATTCCCAGAAAAGCTCTACCTCTATATAGTAAATTCCCAAATCCTAGACTTCAAACACTACACTTTTCTTTAAAAGATGGAGACATTCACCCAAATCCAGGCCCAACAACTGCTACTACCACTCAACTCCTCAGCCCCAACCCCTCTACTATCCATTCCCTTACCAAACCACCTAACTCACTCTTATTAGCTCACCTCAACATACATAGCATTAATAATAAAGTTGCACAACTCCATGCTCTCTTGGAAGTCTACTCCTTTGACATTCTTTGTGTAACAGAAACTTGGCTAAAACCTGTAACTAAAGACAATTAAGTCATCCCACCCGGTTATAATATTTTGAGACTTGACCGTGCAACCAAAAAGGGTAGTGGTGTAGCTATCCTATTTAAATCTGGGCTACATATTACTACCTATGACTATAAACCACCTCAGGACTCCAACTCTGAAATTCTTATTACCAAGCTTCAACTTAACACATTCAAATCCATCTATATTATCTGTATCTATCTTCCTCCTGGTAGTAACATTGCTACCATAGAAAATATCATTTGTTGGTTATCCCAAAATTTAACCCAAGAAACCATAATCCTAGGTGATTTTAACATTGATTGGAAGTGTTGTAGCAGTAGCCACCCTACCAGCCATATTAACCTTTTTGTTTTTTCTCAGACCATTACCTCCCCTACCAGGATAAACAAGCCTAATAAGAAAGAAAGTACCTTACATTGGATTCTCATAAATAATCATCCCCAGACATATGAAGCTGGAACCCTCCCTGATGATGTAAGTGACCACTCACTAACCTACATCATCAGGCTTAAATCCAATCTACTTAATCCAACCATATCTAGGACAATTAGAACCAAGAAAAACTTCAACCCCAATCTCTTCAGGAGAGAACTAAGAACATGTAACTTGTCTCCCTTAAAATACCTCACACTGGAGGAAGCTGTTAATCACTTTAATTCTAACTTCCTAGCCATACTAAACCACCATGCACCAACCCATTCTATTAGAATGAGAACTAAATCTGCCCCATGGATTTCAAAAGATACCAGGCAAAAAATCCATCTCAGAAATAAATACTGGAATAAATCTCATTTAACTAAAAACCCAGTAGACCAACAAAACTTCAGACAGCTGAGAAATGAAACTAAAAAAGCTATACTGTCTGACAAAAGAAACTATCTACAATTCCAGCAGACTCACCATAATAAACCACAAAAGTTCTGGGTGAGTATTAATCAATTATTATACCCAGGTCAATCCATCACACCAAACCCACAATGCACAGACCAGGAGAATCCCAAGCAGACTGTTAATGCCTTCAATACCTTTTTCACTGAGGCCATTCAAACTCTTGCCAGTCAGTTATCTACTCAGAACTTAACTATATCCAACTCTAACTCTAACCCATGCCCTCCATTTCTCTTCCAACCAGTCCCAACAACATATATTTTTACCCTTATCCAAAAACTGAAACCATGCACTCCTTCAGCAGACCAACTACCCGCTGAATATCTACAAAAAGCAGCCAAATCCATTGCCTATCCCATTTCCATTCTCATCAATAGAACCATCAGTGAAGGACACATACCTAAAAACTGGAAAGTATCCCATATTATCCCTCTTGACAAGGGTGGAAACTCTACTGAACTCTCCAATTACCTTCCCATAGCCCTACTTTCTCCCTTAGCAAGGATCATGGAAAAATGCATCCACAGACAATTGCTAGACCACCTAATCCAAAATAACTTACTTTCAAACTCTCAACATGGTTTCAGACCTTCCCACAGCACTACTACTGCCCTCCTTTCCTCTACTGACTGTATTAACAAAAACCGTAACCTCAACATGCTTTCCTCTGCACTGTTTATAGATCTGTCTAAGGCATTTGATATGGTAAATCACCAGATACTAATAAATATCCTCAAATCCCTGTCACTAGATGCACTAGCTATAAAATGGTTCCAGTTCTACTTAGATAACAGACAACAGGCTGTACTTTGGCATAACATTCTATCTACCTACCTGCCCGTTAATATTGGTATTCCTCAAGGGTCCATATTAGGACATCTCCTGTTTTCTGTATTTATCAATGACCTTCACCTAGCAATCCCCCAAGCTACATGCATACAATATGCAGATGATTCCACACTTATATGCTCAGCCACATCTATATCTGAACTTCACTCCCTTACCCAAAATGTGTTTAACACAGTTAAGCAATGGTTTACACAGCACTGTCTCCTTCTGAACCCCAAAAAAACTAAACTCCTCCTTTTTACTCCTACTTGTAAGTCCCCCCCCAATAGACTTCACAGTAACATCCAATAATGGTACTCTCATATCCCCAGATCCAACTACCAAACTATTAGGTATCACCATAGATAACAACCTTAACTTTGACACCCAAATTAACAATACTCTAAAATCTATAAATAGAAAACTTGCCTCTCTACAAGATCAAACCCTTCCTCTCTCCTGCAGCTAGAATAACTATTGCTCACACCGATCTAATTTCTACTCTCCTCTATGCCTCATCCATATATACTAATCTCACTAAAAACAACCTTAATAAAATGGAAAACTCCTACAATAACATAGCCAGATTTGCTACAGGTAACCCTTTCAGAACCCACCACTGTTTTAATCTAAAGCAGCTAGGATGGCTTGAATTACAAAATCAGCTTAAATTCCACCAACTGACCATTGCCCATAAAACCCTTTACCAACCTACCAATACCCCTATACTATCTACCCTCATTACCCCCTACAACAATATAAAGACCTTATGATCATCACAAACTTCTTGTAAATATTTGTAAATCAAACAACAGGGCTGGGGACTCTCTTTTCTCTAATACTGTTGGAAAATCCTGGAACCTTCTTCCTAATAAACTTTCCTCTCTTCCCTCCACATCACTCTTTAAAACCAAATTGAAACTTTTCCTCAGGACACACTGGTTGTGCCCCTGTACTAAGCCTGACTGATCAACTAGCTCTTCTTACTTGGTTCAACCTACCCTCCTCTTCTCAGTAATCAAGTTCCTTTTCTTAATAACAACTTACCTTGTCCTTCTATACTATTAATTACATCTTCAGACTCTCATTAAGGAGACTACTTTTATTAATAAATTGTATAATTTCAGCTCCTACTTTTTCTTTATGGCTACTTGTATACTAATATATTGTATAATTCAGCTGCCATCTTTTTCTTTATGATGTATTACAACTACATTTTGTATTGTACTAATTGTATCTGTATATTTTGCACTATGTTATGAACGAATTATGTCTTTGATTATTCTCTGTACTGCGCCTGCAATGTTCATTGTATACGTTAATTTTTGTATATGTGATTTTGTTTTCTCAGAACTTATCTCCCCGGGCCTCTACTGAAAATGGACATATATCCAGTTAGACTAGCCTGGTCAACAAATGTAAAATAAATAATAAATAAAATGGTGATGTGGTGTGTGTAGGTATGGGGTTGCCCTAGGTGTGTTTGTATAGTGTGTGGGTATGCATGCACACAATTCTGCCATGTGTCTGCCCTATACAGGTGTTTCTTGGACAGCTGCAGACCATACCTGGCATGGTGTGTACAGTTCACCACCTCTGGATATGGATACGCGGACTGTGCCTGCCAGGGGTTCCATGGGCACATCCAGATACAGGCCTCAATGTGCTACTCTCCCCTGATGATGGCATATGTCCGCTGGATCCAGTTCCCTTCTGGGACTGGCCAGGGCCATGTGCACGTGGCCTGCTGTGGTGTGGTGTGGACAGCACTCCCCCTGCAGTGCTGGGGCTGGTACTGCCGTTACGGGAGTGGCTTGGTGTCCTTGCACGTCCACGTCGACTGCCAGATGTTGGTGTCGCTGACCTATGTCCACGCGGCTGTCACCCCACTCCCACCACATGTTCTAGCATGAGCAATCCACGGTTGATGAGGCCCATCATCTCACCCAACCATCTATCCATGACCTCTGTATAATCACGGAGGGCACCTGCAAGTTCATGGATGTTGTCACTTACAGATGAGAAAGCAGCCCTCTGCAGCCTCAGACCCTGTCTGGTGTACAGTTCCATACACGCCTGCACCCCCATGACAGTCTAAAACATGCGTCTGGTGGTACCAGTTGTGGCACTTCTTCCAGGGGCATGATGACCAGCGGCCCTCCCATGAGCACCCTGGTACATCTGCCTATGTGATGCCCTGCCAGACATTTGGCTATGCCTGCTGTGTCCAGACACAGCAGCCATTGATACCACACTCTCCTGTGCGCTGCCACCAACCACCAACTGTCCCTCTGTTATGGCCACTGGTGATGTGGTATCTATAGGCACTGTGACTGTGTGCGGGGATGGGGTGGATAACAGGGGGATGTCAAACAATGGCACAGTTTCAGCCTCTGACAACCCCCACCTGTGCCTCAATGCACCTATCATCATTTTCAGTGTCTTTATGGACACCAACATCAGATTGCATGCAGGAGGGACCCTGACCCACCTCGCCACCTGTGAGGGAAAAACAAAAAATGCACTTTAGGACCTGTATGGCATTGCATAACAGTACGCACATATAAACACACACACAGAAATTCCACCATGATACCTACCTGTCCTTGAGTTTACAGACTGTCCCAAGTTTATTCATATTCATGCAAGTTCCCCATCCTGCATCACACTTGGAAACATACACTCATTAATACCACTCATTAATGTATCATTCTTATAAATGCCTAGACAAGTGACACATCACATCACATCACATGACCTGTTACTCCATTAGCTCTTTGACTTGATTGGAGTAGGTTTTACAAGGACTCACTGCTGTCAGCCAGTCAATAATGTCACGCACTGGAGTGTCATACGTAACTATTGCTCACCAGATGCAAGATCTGTTGCTTCATCAACTTATTATGTGGACAACAGTAATATATGGATACACTCCCTAGTGTTGTCTAGTAATTCCCCAATGCATCTGTAGTGCTGCATACGTAGATAGTTGTTCACCTTTCTGCTGACTGCATTTAACAGTATACCTGGTGTCTAGTTTCTCTCTCAATGCATGTTCCATGCAACAGACCTTATTATACTATCAGCTGTCCTGAGATAACATATCAGACAAGTATTCCTGATGTCTCATGTGTCAGTCCATGCCCATGTACTGCATGATTCCAAAGGGAAGTACTGACGTATGAACAACTCCACAATCATACATGTGCATACATGGACACCCACACAAACACACACACACACACACACATGCACACACACACACACACACACACACACACACACACACACACACACACACACACACACACACACACACACATCCTACATGCATCAACCCCCCTCCACTCTACCAGACTGCACTTACAGACAAAATAACCCCCCACACACACACTTACAGGTGAGGTTGCAAGAAAAGTACACACAGACCTGCCGTTACCCATCTGTCAACATGCATAACATATGGTACTCAACAGCATGCAGTGCAGCTATAGTCAATCCATGCTAGCAACAGTATACATCTATGTGATGCATGGGCTGTGTTAGTAGGTGATGCCCCTTCCCCTGGAAAATACTGCACCCATGTACACATTATTGCTGTGCACCTGTTCTGCACCCTGCCATGTACTGTGCACCATACCTCACAGGTATACACACCATTGCTGAATGTGTATTACTGTGTCAGTTATGCCTGCTCTAATGCTCACAGCTCCTATGTGTTTGTCCAACACATACCTGGGATGATATGTGGACAGATGTCATGTGTGAATGCCTGATGTCTGACTTACAGATGTCAACATCAGCGGTGCATGTATGACTGATACGATACTATTACACTGACAACTGTCAAACCTTACCATGGCTATGGAGAGTGTACACACCCTTATTGATATGACACCCTCTTCCTTGATATGCCATGGGACCACATCACTACATATGTAAATATTACATAAGCCTGATATGTGACATATGTCCTGTACAATCAAATGCAGTGTCTAACAAATGAGTTAGTTGTGCTGATGCTGACTTCGATGCATACACTTCATGGGTGAATATATGTGCATGCCATTATCATGACAGTTTGTTGCACCTACTTTTATGTGTACTACAGCAGTCACTATTCCTGGCAGGGATATACTAGCATGGGCCATCTGGATTTGCCAGTATATTGTCAGTCTGCCCTACACATGTCCCCCAACTCTGCATGATTGCGAGGTCAACTCATGTGCACATCCCTTGGAGTTCACACACTGCTGTCACTATTGCTGTGGAGTCAGGGTTACATCTGCCACAGTTCCTGACACTGATTGTGTGCAGATACAGCCATCCGTATCATCCTTAGGATCCCTGCTGCAGTGCACTGGTGTGTTCTGATGACACCCCCTCCCCACCTTCAGCCTTTTTTGCAGATGCTTGACAATTATGGCCTACATATGTGTGTCAGATTGCTGTGTCCCAAACACTGAACACCACGTGTAACAGCCTAGTCCCAGCTAATGAATGGCAAACATAGAGGTGTACACTGGCACCGGCACAGTACGGATGCAAATGGTGGGCCTGAGGTGGGGTGAGGAGTTGGTTGTGTAGCACATGCATCTTACTTGATACTGTCTGTAGGTTTCCAATGTGGTCATGGTACACCAGTACACATTGCAATGCATGACTTTTGGGGACTGTTCTGTTATGCATACAATACCTGTAGAGAGGCCTGGCTGATGTTTCCTGTGGAACAACTGTCACATCTGATTACCCTAACCCATAGGCCACACGTTTGCAGAGTCCAAATAATTGCTGACATGGGTACTGTACAGCCAGTACTTGCTAGACATTCCTGCAACCCCTCAGTGTTGTGGCATGTTACTAGGCAGCCTGCATGACCAGTTTGCTACATGTGACATCATCTGTCTTGGATAGCCATCTGTTTATTTCCTACATCATTCCTGTCCCATACATCCTTGCCACATAAATGACTGTCTGCCCTGTTTGCCATGGTATATGCAATGGTGAGGTATGGCTACATGTCCAGCTAATGGGTGCTACCTGTTGGGTATGGGGCCCACACCATGTCATGTAAGACGTGTGCAAGCCACGGCTGCCTTTGTTGAGGTAAGTGTGCACATTCGATGGCCAAATGTCTTGGACAGCAGACCAATACGTGATGTGGCATTGGGGATGTGTACTTGCTGAAAGGTGCATTTCCATGACAAATGCATGTAGTCAGAACCTCAACAGCTTCTTCCACTGTATTTTATCTGGAGTGTGTGCACACATATGCTTCCAGTGTTTGTGAAGGTATGTATTCCCCATATTTGCTGCCCTAACCTACAATTCCATATTACACACTCATTGCTTATGTTGGGACCACATTGCAGGTTTTAAGGGTTGTGGACCACAGTATTATGATATGCCATAGTGTAGATCTGTAACATTTGCCATTGTAATACTGGTGTATATATATACTGTTGTAGCACAGTATAAGGGTGATGTTTCACACATGTCCCTCCTGTAGGCCATTTGTCCCACCATTATGTTCATCTCTGTGGACACATTTTGCAATGACAGGATGTTAGTTATATTGCAGGTGTCTGACATACATTTCAGATACACCATCATGGTCACCACTGTGATGCAGTGCAGTTAACAGCAACAATACATGAACATGTATGGCATACATTATGAGTAGGTGTGTTAGATGTTTGCATGGAATATACCATAGTCATAACATGACCGGTGTATTGGCAAGCATGAACATAAGTTCCAGAGACACACCCCGCACGTTAAGGCTGATGCACAGGCCCAAATCTCCAAGAACTCCAAAAAATGCAAAGCCAGCACCAACAAAGTGTATAAAAACTCCTTTTATTGTGGCAACACCATAACAATCAGACCGGTTTTGGCAATCAAGCCTTTTTCAGTGATAAGATACATAGCACAAGTCCCCAGCACTTATACCATGATTAATCATCATTAATTACACAGGCATCCATATTTAAAGCAACAACAACTTTTTTGTCAGGACCATGTTCATACAAATCTATTACATGTGGTCATTTAACCCTGGGGAGAACAAACCCCCAAGTTTGATGATCCAACCCTTCTCCTTTCTGTTTAGTATAGCATGCCATCCCAATTTATTCATCGTGTCCCCCCAAACTTTATCAATAACCATAAAGTGAAATTTAGCATTGTTATGTTTCAATGTATGTTTATAAAAAGCATTTGATGTACGTTTAGTATGAATATCACTGAGATGTTCAGATATATGTACATGCATAGATCTCGAGGTCTGCCCAACATAAAGGTAGTACATGAACATGTCATTAAGTATACTAGCCAGGTATGACCCACAATTTGCAAAAACTCTCATGTCATAAACCTTGCTGGTATTATTACTGGAAAACTGTTTAGCTTTTAATATGTGTTTACATGATGAACAATGCCCACATGGGTATGATCCAAAGACTTTATCACCAGTTAAAGTACCCTGATGTTCATTATTTTGATTTCTATTACCCCATTTGTAATGATTGAAATGAGAGTCTAACATCTGCCCTCTTCTATATGAAAATTGACATCTGGACATGAGTAAACTGAACAATTCCTCATTGGCTAACAGAATATTCCAGTTTTTATTTATGAGCTCCCTGCCACATATAGTGACGAACCTAATAGCATCCACATCATCATGCTTCCTATTATGATACTTAAGCGTGTCCGACCTGTTTTTGCCAGCTATCCATCGTTTAGCTGACCTGATGTTACAAGGTTGATACCCCCTGACCAAAAACCTTTCAGTGAGATCATCCTCAAAGTGTTGATAGACATCTGGAGAAGAACAAATTCTTTTAACTTTCAGAAATTGAGACCTGGGCATATTTTCTATAATGTGCCGAGGATGTAAACTGGTAGCAAATAAATTATTATATTGTGGATACTTGCGATATATTTTGGATGCCAAAGTATTGTCACTATTCCTTGTGACTGTCACATCCAAAATGTTAATCTGCTGTATATCCACATCCAGGATAAATTGTATTCCCCATTTGTTTTCGCTCAAATATTAAACAAATTCAGACAAATATTCTGCCCCACCCCGCCACACTAACCAACAATCATCAAGAAATCTTCCCCAGATGTCTATCTCAGGCAAATACATATTATGTAAATTGTCATAAATAAGCAGATCTTCTAAGTAGCCCATAAACAAATCAGCATATATGGGGGCAAAAGATGCCTCCATTGCTGTTCCCTGAACCTGCCAATAGCAGTCCCCTTGAAAAAATATAACATTTTTGGTTAACACATGTTCTACCATCCAAAATAACAAAGTATTGAAACCTGGGGGATAGATATCCGCTTTATCCAGCCAATATGTAACAGCTTCCTGTCCAGCCCAATGTGGAATGTTGGTATATAATGCTGTTACATCTAATGTGCATAGTAGGCAATGTGTCTCCAACTGAGAATTTTCAGTAATTGTCAGGAACTCTGTAGTGTCTTGAACTCTAGCTCTGACTAACCTCAACAGAGGCTGCAAAGGTTCAGTTAAAAATGCTGATAATGGCTCTGTTAAAGAACCAATACCAGACACTATCGGCCTACCAGGTGGTCTAGTCAAATTTCTATGAATCTTGGGCAATAAGTAAAGGATCTGCTTCTGAGGATCATCCACTGTCAAATGTTGTTTAACCTGTAGGGAAATAACTCCTTCTTCACAGGCCAAATCCAAAAAAGTATCAATCTCCTTCTTAAAATAAAAGGTAGGGTCCAGTGGCATCGGCATATAATGTCTCGTATCATTCAACTGTCTAAGAGCCTCCAATATATACTTTTCAGTGTCCATCACCACTACCACCCCACCTTTGTCTGTTGGAATAATGACAATGTTTGTGTTCCCTTTAAATTCCTAAATGCCTGTTGTTCATCCACTGTCAAATTTTGATTCAGTATTCTAGCTACACAATTCTTAAAATGCAGATCTTTCATAACTGATTCTTGAAATATGGCCACATGCTTATCCATTGGGGGCATAAATTCAGATTTTCGAAAACAAAACTCAGTAGATCTTTGAGCCCTATCCTTAGGACCAAAGAATAATCTTAAACTGAGTGTTTGACAAAAAGCCAACAGGTCATCAACCACACTCTTCATTAACAAAAAAGCCAGGTATATATTTAAGCCCTTAATTGAGCAGTTGTTCTTCTACTTCTGTCAGAGTTACAGAGGAGATATTATGGACATTGTACACCGTATTTACCAATGTCCCACTGTCTGTAATAACATTTGTACATTGTTTATGTTTTTTATGCTTTCTACCTCCCCGGTGTTGTCTGAACCTAAGGGGTGAGCCATACCTCTTTGTTTCTTTGTACAAGGTGACCCCTGAGTGAGTATTTGATCAACATCCATGATTGATGTGTCTTCCCCTGAAGTGCTGGTATACTCTGTACCTGACTTTTTGAGAATCAACCTAGGTTTCTTCCTTTTTGTTCTCACCATATTGCCCCCTTCCTCAGAGAACTTAACACTCTTCCTGAGGTCAAAGGATTTCCCTCTCTCATAGTCCTTGATATTACGGTTAAACTTTTGAAGTTTTTTATTTTTCAAAGATTTCTCTATGACTAGTAAATCTTTAGACAATTTAGTTAAACATTCTTGATATTGGGCTTGCCCTCAAATGGTTTTAAATCCTCACATACCTGTTGCATATCTATACAATTTTTGTCAACCATCCATTCATAATACGAGGACAGTATGTTGACAAATGTCATTGAAGCCTCCTGCTGGGCTTGTGCCCATTCATAAGTCAACTAAACAGCTTTCCAGTAAGAATACCAGCAAGGTTTATGACATGAGATTTTTTGCAAATTGTGGGTCAGACTGGCTGGTATACTTAGTGACATGTTCATGTACTGTCTTTATGCTGGGCAGATCTCGAGATCTATGCATGAACATATATCTGAACATCTCAGTGATATTCGTACTAAACGTATGTCAAATGCTTTGTATAAACATACATTGAAACATAACAATGCTAAATTTCACTTTATGGTTATTGATAAAGTTTGGGGGGACATGATGAATAAATTGGGATGGCATGCTATACTAAATAGAAAGGAGAAGGGTTGGATCATCAAACTTGGGGGTTTGTTCTCCCCAGGGTTAAATGACCACATGTAATAGATTTGTATGAACATGGTCCTAACAAAAAAGTTGTTTTTGCTTTAAGTATGGATGCCTGTGTAATTAATGATGATTTATCATGGTATAAGTGCTGGGGACTTGTGCTATGTATATTATCACTGAAGAAGGCTAGGTTGATGAAAACGGTCTCATTTTTATGGTGTTGCCACAATAAAAGGAGTTTCTAAACA